>NC_090438.1:865759205-865945576 GCF_031143425.1 Pleurodeles waltl
TTCCTGCTGAGTTACAGGAAACAGTTGGAAAGGAAGTGTGGGATATGACAGGAAAAGAAGTAGGATTGGTCAAAGGAGTAGAACCAGTGAAAGTGACTGTAAAACCCAATGTGAATTTTCCCCAGACCCCACAATACCATATGGCGCAAGACACCCTCATGAAAGTCGCCCAACTCATTGACGAGTTTGTGAAACAGGGAGTACTGAAAGAAGTGTTGAGCAGTCCATGTAATTCACCAATCATGGGACTAATAAAACCGATTGGAAAGGTCCGGATTGTTCAGGATTTGAGGAAAATAAATTACATAATAGTCAAGTTTTGTCCTGTAGTACCAAATCCAGCTGTGATAATGTTTCAAGTTCCCTGTGATGCTGAATGGTTCTCAGTCATCGACTTATCACAAGCATTCTTTTCTGTGCCTCTTTATGAAGACAGCCAATTTCTCTTGTGTTTCATATTCCTAGACAGAGTCTACAGTTGGTGTCGAATTCCTCAAGGGTTTTCGGAGTCACCATCAATTTTCAATCAGATTCTAAAGAAGGATTTGGAATAATTGGAATTACCATTTGAATCAACCTTGGTACAGTATATTGACAATTTGCTGATCGCGTCCAAGACAGAAAGTGACTGTACAGCTGACACCATTGCCCTATTGAATCATTTGGGAAGGAATGGACACAAAGGGCCTAATTCAGACTTTGGCGGGCGGCCATGACCGCACCGCAGCGGCCATTCTTACATTTCCGCTGGGCCGGCGGGCGCTCTCCAAAAGAGCGGAAATGCCCCTGCAACGAGGATGCCGGCTCCGAATGGAGCCGGCGGAGTTGCAGGGGTGCGACGGGTGCAGTGGCACCCGTCGCGATTTTCACTGTCTGCTCAGCAGACAGTGAAAATCATGGTGGGCCCCTGTTAGGGGGCCCCTGCACTGCCCATGCCTATGGCATGGGCAGTGCAGGGGCCCCCAGGGGCCCCACAACACCCGTTACCGCCAGCCTATTCCTGGCAGTGAAAACCACCAGGAACAGGCTGGCGGTAAGGGGGTCGGAATCCCCATGGCGGCGCTGCTTGAGGATTCCCTGGGCCAGGGGAAAACCGGCGGGAAACCGCCGGTTCCCCTTTTCTGACCGTGGCGTTACCGCCGCGGTCAGAATGGCCCAGGAAGCACCGCCAGCCTGTTGGCGGTGCTTCCTCTGCCCTCTGCCCTGGCGGTGTTACACCGCCAGGGTTAGAATGAGGGCCAAAGTGTCCCCTTCGAAATTACAGTTCTGTCAGAAGAAAGTTAAATATTTGGGTCACCAACTAGAGAAAGGGTCGAGAAGAATTATGAAAGAGAGAATAACAAGTGTACTTCAAATTAGTCCACCGAAGACGAGAAGAGAAGTGAGGAAGTTTTTGGGAATGGTGAGCTATTGTCGCCAATGGATTCCCAATTTCTCAACTCTAGCAAAACCTTTGTTAAAACTGACCCAGAAAGATGCGCTGGATGAAATAGTGCTGAAAAGAGATGAGATGGATGCTTTTATTGAATTAACGGAATGCATGTGCAGGGCTCCAGCTTTAGGTATGCCTGATTACACAAAGCCTTTTACATTGTTTTGTCATGAACGTGATGCATGTTCCTTGTCTGTCTTGACTCAAGCCCATGGTGGCGTAAACAGACCAGTAGCATATTTTTCAGCTACTTTGGATCCGGTCGCAGCAGCACTGCCAGGGCGCTTGCGTGCCGTAGCAGCAGTTGGTATCAGCCTAAGTCAGAGTGAAGGAATAGTGATGGGACATCCTTTGACAGTCATGGTCCCTCACTCAGTCGAGATACTTTTGACACGTTCCCGAACACAGCACGTGACCGGTGCTAGGCTTACAAGGTACGAGACAATAATTTTGGGTTCACCTAACGTGCAGCTGAAAAGGTGCACTACGTTGAATCCAGCAACCTTGTTTCCCAGTGAAAATGTCGAAATTGAGAACGCTGAAGACATCGAGCACGACTGTCTTCAGGTGACTGAATTTTGCACAAAACCAAGACCTGACATCAAAGACACCCGATTGGAAGAAAATGATCAAGTTATTTTTGTTGATGGTTCATGTTTAAGAGATGCACTAGGAATATTGAAAGCAGGATATGCTGTATGTACAATAACAGGTGTTCTGGAAGCATCTTGGCTTCAAGGAGTTTACTCTGCACAAGTAGCGGAACTGGTAGCACTTACTAGAGCTTGCCAACTTTCCGCATTAATGAAGGTCACCATTTACACTGACAGTCAGTACGGATTTGGAATAGTGCATGATTTTGGACAATTGTGGTCACAAAGAGGCTTCATGACCTCTTCAGGATCACCAGTGAAAAATGGTGAAAGAATAAGGGAACTGTTACATGCCTTCCAGTTACCAGGAGAAGTTGCAGTGGTAAAATGCAGTGCACATTCAAAATCACAAGACTATGGGGGTCATTCTGTCCCTGGCGGTAAAAGGCTCTTACCGCCGGTCAGAAGACAGCCATCATCCCGCCGCGGCCGCGGTAAACCGCCACGGTCATTCTGACCCACAACTGCCAAACGGCCAAAAACCCGACATCCACTGAAGCCCGCCTCATCAGCGGTCAGCGATAAACTGGAGATGACCAAACCTCCACCGTCACGGCAACACAAACACGCCCATGCCATTACGACCCACGAATCCACGCGGCGGTCTTTCAACCGCGGTATCCCATTGGCGGTACACACCGCCGCGCTCAAAATACACACACATTTACAAAACACAACCACATTGGACAATTCGAAATACACACACCTGATACACATACACACACCACACCCACACACCCATCACCATATAAAACACACACCCACATCACCCACAAACCCCCACAAATTGAAATTCAGAGACAAGGCGCAATACACAGAGAGAGAGCACAGGGAACGCAAACCACAACACACACAGGAACCCAACATCATCACCCACACCACATCTACGCACAAAACACCACACACCACCACACTCATCACCACAAACACCACCCCACACCTCATCCACACCACCCCATGGCACCCCAAAGACACCCCAGGTTCACGGACCAAGAACTCAGGGTCATGGTGGAGGAAATAATCAGGGTAGAGCCCCAGCTCTTCGGCACACAGGTGCAGCACACCACAATAGCCAGGAAGGCAGAGCTATGGCAAAGGATCGTCGACAGGGTCAACGCTGTGGGACAGCATCCCAGAAATCGGGAAGACATCCGAAAGCGCTGGAACGACCTACGGGGGAAGGTGCGGTCGATGGTGTCAAGATACAACATCGCTGTGCAGAAGACTGGCGGCGGACCCCCACCCACTCCACCTGAATTCACAGCATGGGAGCAAGAGGTCTTGAACATCCTGCATCCTGAGGGCCTCGCTGGAGTAGGCGGAGGAATGGACTCTGGTAAGTCTAATCTCAACTACTTCACCCCCCAACCACCAGCATGCCAACCCACACCCCCATCCTCACCCCTAACCCCCAGCACACATACTCCCTGTTAATGTCTCACCAGCACAACCCACCCAACCCAACCCAAACCCCTGAATGCCAACACAAACCATGGACACCCATCACCTAAGCATGACCACTGCACATACCCATCCCCCCCCCACAAACCACCCTCACAACTCCTCCCAAATGGGACTGCCAGCACTGGGGGACAAGGGCACCCACAAATCACATGCCACGGCACACACAAAATCAATAACCATATTCTTTTACCCCTGCAGTGCCCGAACGCCAACACACCGGCCAGGAGGGTCCAGATTTGTCCATCCCACCCCCAGAACAGGACCCCAGTGATGACAGCAGCTCTGTCGACCTAGAACCTGATGACCAGCCCGGACCATCGGGGACCTCTGGACAGTCGGTTACCCTCAGTCAGCCCCAGGCCACAGCAGACCTACCCCCCTCAGGAAACACCAGCACAGCACCCACCCAGCGGGCCCATGCTTCTGTCTCCAGGACAGGTCAAGCAGCGGTGTGTCTAAGAGTATAGGGCACCCATGGTAACCCACAACCCCAACAACAACAGGGACCTGGGGGCACTGGTAGTGGGCACACCGTCCAGGGGACGGAGGCCCAGGAACAAAGAGGAACTGGGAGGGCTGCTGTGCGACAGAGGGAGGACAGGCCTAGGGAACCCACTGTCCAAGAGGCCCTCACCACCATCATGGGAGCGTACCACCACTCCCAAGAGACAATGGCGACGGTCCTGGCCAGGTTCCAGGAGATCCAGGCCATCCAGGAGGGCCAATACATGGGGTTCCGGGAAGAACTGCGCAGCATCAGTTCCGCAATGGGTACAATCGTGGTGGCACTCAACCAGATTGTCACCACATTGCGGGACCATGTGGCCCCCCAAAGGGCCCCTGCCATTAGCATGGAGGAAGAACAGCCCACCACCTCCGCCGGCGCTAGTGGTCAGGAGGCCCCGACACAACAGCAACGGCCCTCCTGGACCCCACCCCCTGCAGAACAAGAACCACCCGCAAGAAAGGCCTGAGATCGAGGAAGAAGACAGAGTAGGATGTCAAGACCCCCGCCATGCACGGAAACCCCCTGATGTCATCCCACTGTCCCACTTGTTTACCCTGTCCAACCTTGAACTGCCCCTGCTCCACCTTCCACAGGCATATGGACAATAAACCTGTAGGAACGACAGTCTGGACACTGTCATGGACATGCCTCCACCATCACCCTGTTTGAACTATACACCTATTTTAAAACTTCAATAAACACAATTATTGCACATTAACCAACTGGATTCTGCTATCTATTTATTTAAACCAAATGTATTCGATATAACCAACAAAACATTTCTAGTTACATTGTGATGACAACATACCAGTGTCACACAGCGGTAGTCCATGGGGAAAAAAAACAGAGGGCACTCCGTGGGGATCAGATCACTGAAATAGGAAGTGATATACACAACTAAGTTACCATACATTGGGGTGAAAGGTCAGACAGTAGAGAGCCACTACAGTTACAGATGTAATACAATGCAGGAGTAGATTATTACCTGTGTGTCACTGGAAATACTGCAGTATCACTCTGTCCCTGTTGTCTGTGTCGTCCTCTTCGTCTTCCTCCTCTTCATTCTCCACAGGCTCCACAGCGGCCACAACACCACCATCTGGACCATCCTCCTGCAGGAAAGGCACCTGGCGTCGCAAAGCCAGGTTGTGAAGCATGCAGCAGGCCACGATGATATGACACACCTTCCTTGGTGAGTACATTAGTGATCCACCAGTCATATGCAGGCACCTAAACCTGGCCTTCAGGAGGTCGAAGGTCCGCTCAATCACCCTCCTAGTCCGCCCATGGGCCTCATTGTACCGTTCCTCTGCCCTGGTCCTGGGATTCCTCACTGGGGTCAATAGCCAAGGCAGGTTTGGGTAACCAGAGTCACCAATTAACCACACACGGGCCCGTATTTATACTTTTTGACGCTAAACTGCGCTAACGCAGTTTAGCATCAAAAAATTTTGCGCCGGCTAACGCCATTCTGAAGCACCATGCGGGCGCCATATTTATTGAATGGCGTTAGCCGGCGCAAGCAGACCGGCGCTGCCTAGTGTGCGTGGAAAAAAAACCATGTACACCAGGCAGCGCCGGCGTTGGGAAAAGTGGCGCTAGGGCGTCTTAAAAATGGTGCAAGTCAGGTTGACGCAAAAAATCGCCTCCACCCGATTTGCGCCATTTTTAACGACGCCCAGACGCCATTTACATGACTCCTGTCTTAGTAAAGACAGGAGTCATGCCCCCTTGCCCAATGGCCATGCCCAGGGGACTTATGTCCCCTGGGCATGGTCATTGGGCATAGTGGCATGTAGGGGGGCACAAATAAGGCCCCCCTATGCCACCCAAAAAAAAATATATATATATATATATATACTTACCTGAACTTACCTGAATGTCCCTGGGATGGGTCCCTCCATCCTTGGGTGTCCTCCTGGGGTGGGCAAGGGTGACAGGGGGGGTCCCTGGGGGCAGGGGAGGGCACCTGTGGGCTCATTTTGGGGTTTTCGGCCCCGCCAACTCCCGGGCGTGATTTTGGCCCAGGAGTATAAATACGACGCATTTGCGTCGCAGTCATTTTTTGGGACGGGAACGCCTACCTTGCATCTCATTAACGCAAGGAAGGCGTTCACGCTAAAAAATGACGCTCTTTACTCATACTTTGGCGCTAGACACGTCTAGCGCCAAAGTATAAATATGGCGTTAGTTTTGCGCCGCATTTGCGTCGAAAAAAACGACGCTAATTCGGTGCAAATGGAGTATAAATATGCCCCACGGTGTCTCTGTAGCAGTTCCATCACATAAGGGATGCTGCTATTTCGCATGATGTACGCGTCATGCACTGACCCTGGGAACTTGGCATTTAAATGGGAGATGTACTGGTCAGCCAAACAGACCACCTGGCCATTCATCGAATGATAATTTTTACGGTTCCTGTACACCTGCTCATCGTCTTTTGGGGGAACCAAAGCCACATGGGTACCATCAATGGCACCAATGATATTGGGAATGTGTCCAAGGGCATAGAAATCACCCTTCACTGTAGGCAAGTCACCCACCTCAGGGAAAATGATGTAGCTCCGCATGTATTTCATCAGGGCAGACAACACTCTGGACAACACCTTTGAAAACAGAGGCTGAGACATCCCAGATGAAATGGCCACGGTAGTTTGAAATGATCCACTTGCCAAAAAATGCAGTACTGACAGCACCTGCACTATAGGCGGAATCCCTGTGGGTTGGCGGATGGGTGACATCAGGTCTGGCTCCAGCTGGGCACACAGTTCCTGTATAGTGGCACGGTTGAGTCTATAGGTGAGTATGACGTGTCTTTCTTCCATTGTCGACAGGTCCACCAGCGGTCTGTACACGGGAAGATTCCTCCGTCTCCTCGCAAGTCCCAGCGGACGATGCTTAGGAAGGACAACATGGAGCACAGAGTCAAGCATCCCACAGGTAAGTGCCCACAGCTTACCCAGTACACGAATCTCTCGGGATTGAATGGCTAGTATGATTGTCGGTGCAAGGCCTAGCCATGTGTGACGCAGTAGGAATGAAGCCATGTGGGCTCTTGAAATGGCGGCTGCCTGACCTGTGAAGTGTGACAATGTGAAGTGAGGTCATTGCGCAAGCGTGGCACACCGTGGCGGTAGGCGGTCGCAGTCCGCGGCTCAAAGCCGCATTGGACAACATTGAACCCTATGGGTTTCAGGAACCAATGGCGGTGAGCGCCGGCGGTCGCGGTACGCACCGCCGCGGCACGCACCGCCGCGGCAAGCACCGCCGCGGCAAGCACCGCCGCAGCCGTAACCGCCATTTTCTCTCGGCTTGATCACACGAGACCTGAGCATCCACAGGAGAGGACCTATACTGCAAGTGCTGCTGTGACCTCGGTCTGGAAGTGACAATGGCTGCTGCGACTGGGGAAAGGGCCCCCGCCTTCAGTTCCGAGGAGTTGGAGAAGCTCGTGGACGGGGTCCTCCCCGAGTATGCGCTACTCTGCGGGCCTCCAGACCAACAGGTGAGTACACGGGGGGCAATGCATAGTGCCCAATGCCTGGGCTGAGTGGGGAGGATGTACGATGGAGGGGAGGGCAGCGAATGACGAATGCATAGCACGACAGATGAGAGCATGTGCCACATGGCAAGGTTGGGGAGGGGGGGCCACTCACATCGAGCATGCAGAAAAGTGATGATGTTTCTTTTCCCCCCTGTACATGTCACATAGGTCAGCGCCCATCAGAAGATTGACATTTGGCGTGCCATCGCCAAGGATGTCCGGGCCTTGGGGGTCCACACCAGAAGGGGCACCCACTGCCGCAAGAGGTGGGAGGACATCCGCCGCGGGAGCAGGAAGACCGCGGAGGCTCTGCTGGGGATGGCCTCCCAACCTAGGAGGGGTGCCAGTCGTACCTTGACCCCCCTGATGTCCCGGATCCTGGCGGTGGCCTACCCCGATTTAGATGGGCGCTTGAGGACATCACAGCAGACACAAGGGGGTGAGTACCAGCACATTCAGCTATTTTGCGCGCAGTGGAGGTGCCTGGGTGGGGGAGGAGGGCTGTGGGTATCCCTAGGCCAAGGCGATTTCTGTAGGATAGGCCCGTCCGTGAAGTATGGTCCTGTGCCCCCGCCCCCCACCTCTGTAGGGTGCCTAGTAAGGCGATTCATGGACCAGTATATACTGTGTGGGCAGTTGTCGCCCATAGGCTTGTAGGGCATGTCCCAGTGAATGAGTAGTGTACCCCAAGTGCGCAGCATAGTGCAGGGGGCTTCTGTGTCTGTCCTCTCCGCCAACGGTGTCCCCAATGCATGCACTCAACTTGTCTTTATGTTTTCCACCCCCCCATTTTCTTTGTTTTACTGTGAATGTGTGCATTAGCATCATCAGGCGGAGGAGAAGTGGCATCGGCGCAAGAGGGAGCTGCATCTCACATGGCCCCGGAGGGCCATGCAATGGACTCCGACATGACCAGTGAGACGGAGGGCGAGGGGGGCTCCACCACGGGGACCCGTGGAGACGGCAGCGACACCGACACGTCCTCGGAAGGGAGCTCCCTTGCGGTGGCGGCAACATCCGTGCCCACAGATCCTACAGGTACAGCCGCCACCCAGCGCACCAGCTCCGCCCTCCCAGCAGCCCCTCGGCCTTCGGCCCGTGCCCGCAAGGCCAGGAAGCAAGCCATCTCCTTCGCCCCAGGCACCTCAGGCCCTGCCCCAGTCACCCCTGCTGCCCTCTGTGAGGAGGTCATTGACCTCCTTAGGACCATCATTGTTGGGCAGTCTACCCTTTTGGATGCCATCCAGGGTGTGAAGAGGGAGGTGCATCAAAGCAATGCATACCTGGAGGGCCTTCATTCGGGTCAGGCTGCCCATCAACGATCGTTCAACGCTCTGGCCTCAGCACTGACGGCAGCGATTGTCCCTGTTTCCAGCCTCCCTCTTCTGACTCCCTCCACCCAGTCCCACTACCCTGTTCCTCTGCCTATCCCATCCACACCTACAGACCAGCCTGCACACACCTCAACACCCAAGGGCAGCTCATCCAGACATAAGCACCACAGGACACACAAGCATTCACCCAAGCAACATCCAGATGCAGACATGCCAACAGCCACTACCTCCTCTGTGTCCCCCACCTCCTCGTCTCCCTCCTCCCTCCCTGTGACGTCTCCACACACACCTGCAAGCACACCACCATCAGCCATTGCACCCATCACCAGCACACCCTCCACCCCAGTCCGCACACGTGCAGTCACCACCCCCACTGCCATGTACACGTCCCCTGTGTCCTCTCCCAGTGTGTCTGTCACCCCCGCTTCCCAACCACACAAACGCAGGCAGGCACCCAAACAACAGCCATCCACCTCACGTCAGCCTCCTGCCCAAGCACCTGCACCCAAAGACAGCACAATTGACTCTCCTACAACCACATCCTCTTCCTCCACTCCCATACCCATTCCAGCCACCCTTCCCATGGCTCGAAAGAAAATTTTCCTCTCTAAAGTGGACCTCTTTTCCTCACCTGACCCACCCCCTCCATCCCGTAAGAGTTCCACAAACACCTCAGCCACCACCAGCCCAGCAACTCCAAAGAACGTCGTGCCTGGTTTTTGGAGTCCGCCCTTTCCTTGGGCTGGGACATCGTCCAGCAGCAAAGGCACAGCCAGCCCCCACCCTGGGAAGAGGACCAAAAAACTGAAGGGCAGGCGCGACAGGCCTGATACGCCTGCCCCCAAGGAGGGTAGCCTTGCACCGTCACCTGCCACATCGGGTAAGGGAGCCAAGGGCCACGGACAGTCTGCCAAGGAGGGCAAGGGCAGCAAGGAGCAAAAGGCAGGGAGCAGCCGACCTGGCCATGAGGGGCCCACCAGCCCCATTCCGGGGGTATCGAAGGAGAGCCAGGGCCCCAGGACTCCATCACAGGAGGGCCCCGCAACGGAAAGGTCCGATGCAGACTGAGCGGCAAGTATTGGCCAGGTGTGGTTCACTGGAAACACAAGACAGGCACCGCTGAACAGGGCCCGCTGTGAGGAGCACCGCTGAACAGGGCCCCGCCGTGAGGAGCACTGCTGAACAGGGCCCCGCCGTGAGGAGCACCGCTGAACAGGGCCCCGGCGTGAGAAGCACCGCTGAACAGGGCCCTGCCGTGAGAAGCACCGCTGAACAGGGCCCCGCCGTGACCAGAACCGCTGAACAGGGCCCCGCCGTGAGGAGCACCGCTGAACAGGGCCCCGCCGTGAGAAGCACCGATGAACAGGGCCCCGCCGTGAGAAGCACCACTGAACAGGGCCCCGCCGTGAGAAGCACTGCTGAACAGGGCCCCGCCGTGACCAGAACCGCTGAACAGGGCCCCGCCGTGAGGAGCACCGCTGAACAGGGCCCCGCCGTGAGGAGCACCGCTGAACAGGGCCCCGCCGTGACCAGAACCGCTGAACAGGGCCCCGCCGTGAGGAGCATCGCTGAACAGGGCCCTGCCGTGAGAAGCACTGCTGAACAGGGCCCCGCCATGAGAAGCACCGCTGAACAGGGCCCCGCCGTGACCAGAACTGCTGAACAGGGCCCCACCATGAGGAGCACCGCTGAACAGTGCCCCGCCGTGAGAAGCACCGCTGAACAGGGCCCCGCCGTGACCAGAACCGCTGAACAGGGCCCCGCCGTGAGGAGCACCACTGAACAGGGCCCGCCGTGAGGAGCACCGCTGAACAGGGCCCTTCCTGTCAAGCACCGCTCCGCTGGGCCCTTCCTGTCAAGCACCGCTCCGCTGGGCCCTTCCTGTCAAGCACCGCTCCGCTGGGCACCGCCATCTCTGAACTGCTCCGCTGGGCCCTTCCTGTCAAGCACCGCTCCGCTGGGCCCTTCCTGTCAAGCACCGCTCCGCTGGGACCTTCCTGTCAAGCACCGCTCCGCTGGGCCCTTCATCTCAAGCACCGCTCCGCTGGGCCCTTCATCTCAAGGACCGCTCCGCTGGGCCCTTCCTGTCAAGCACCGCTCCGCTGGGCCCTTCCTGTCAAGCACCGCTCCGCTGGGCCCTTCATCTCAAGCACCGCTCCGCTGTGCCCTTCATCTCAAGCACCGCTCCGCTGGGCCCTTCATCTCAAGCACCGCTCCGCTGGGCCCTTCATCTCAAGCACCGCTCCGCTGGGCCCTTCCTGTCAAGCACCGCTGGCCCATTGGCAGTCCTGGTTCTGTGTCGGGCAGGCCTTCACGACGCACTCTGCCCACCATGCCTCCTCCATGACCAGTGGTCTCTGTAATCCACCTGATGGACTGTGGCTTTGCACTCCCCAGGATGCCACAGTGGGCAATCCACCCACTGTAGAGACTTGTGAGACTGTGGCTTTGCACTCCCCAGGATGGCACAGTGGGCAATCCACCCACTGTAGAGACTTGTGAGACTGTGGCTTTGCACTCCCCAGGATGCCACAGTGGGCAATCCACCCACTGTAGAGACTTGTGAGACTGTGGCTTTGCACTACCCAGGATGGCACAGTGGGCAATCCACCCACTGTAGAGACTTGTGAGACTGTGGCTTTGCACTCCCCAGGATGCCACAGTGGGCAATCCACCCACTGTAGAGACTTGTGAGACTGTGGCTTTGCACTCCCCAGGATGGCACAGTGGGCAATCCACCCACTGTAGAGACTTGTGAGACTGTGGCTTTGCACTCCCCAGGATGCCACAGTGGGCATGGAGGCCCTTCGTGGATCTGGCGTCGTGGACTCATGTGGCTGAGGTGCCCCCCCTTCCCTTCCCCCTGAGGTGCCTGTCTTTTTATTTTAGTGATGCCCCAGCAGTGTTCTCTCCAATGGACTCGATCTCGTGTGTGGGCTTTGCCCATGTGTTGCTGCACATTGGCCCACGGACATTTGGACTTTGAATGACTGGGCCGGACTTTTGCTACTGGTATGGATAGAGTTCTAGATGTGTATTCATTCTTCATATATTGCTAAGGTCGCTATACTTTATTGTTGCAATAATATGGTTCTACTTTTACATTCATTGCCTTTTGTCTTTGTTTTTTGGGGGGGGGTTGGGGGTGTCACTCTGACTTTTTTATCTGCATAGGTGTGTAGGTATTTCGGTGGGGGTGAGGGTGGGTGTGTGGCGTATGTGTGTGCCCGTAACCTTTCCTCCTCCCCCCTCCCCTGTGACGTAGGTGCAGTACTCACCGTTGTCGTCTGCGGCGAGGTTCGTGATCCTGGAAGAAGAGCAGGAAGGCAATGGCTGGGAGGATGTGGAGTTCGGGTTCCATGCTGTTCCGATTCCCCGTGGAGTGTGTCGAGGTAAGCGTTTTCCATTGGAGATGTATGTTTCAGCCGTGTTTTTATCGGCGGGGCTCCCGCCCCGGAAAAGGTGGCGGATTGGTGGGTCGTGATAGGGTGGGCGGTACATTGTCTGCCGCCTGCCTGTTGGCGGTGACCGCCGCGCTGTTTGTTTGTACCGCCGTGGCGGTCGGAGTGTTAAAGCGGCGGCCTGTGTTGGCGGTTCCCGCCAGGGTCAGAATTCATATTTTTAGGCCGCCAGCCTGTTGGCGGGTTGGCCGCCGCTTTAACACTGACCGCCAGGGTCAGAATGACCCCCTATGTTTCTTTGGGAAATAGATATGCAGATCAAGTCGCAAGGTTTTACGCATTGAACTGTATATTGCTCAGAGACAAATGGAACTTGATAAATGAGCCAGAAATGGAACCAAGTGAAGCTTTTGCTCTAAAAGTTGTAGATACGATTGATGAATTGATATCCTTACAGAACAACGTCAGTGAAGATGAGAAACTCTCATGGAGCAAATAACAATGCGTAAAGAAACCAGATGATTTGTGGGTTTCAAGTGAAGGGAGATTGGTTTTACCAAACAGTCTTTTGACGCAGTTGGCTAGATTGTACCGTGGACAAGCTCATCTTGGAAGGGATGCCATGGTTAGACTATTCAAAATTTATTGGTTTAATCCCAAATTCCGTCAAGTTGCTGAAGCAGTTTGCCATTGTTGGTCATTTGCCAGCAAATGAACGCAGGGAAGGGAACAGTAGTAAATTTGAGCCACATTGGAAGAGCGGGAGGTCCCTTCAGCAGGATGCAAATGGATTTTATTGAGATGCCTGTGCATGGAGGCTTGAAGTATGTGTTGGTGATTGTGTGCATTTTTAGTCACTGGATTGAAGCATACCCCACACGTAGAAATGACAGCCTTACAGTTGCAAAACTACTCTTGAGAGAACTAATACCACGTTTCGGATTCCCGATCTCCTTAGAATCAGATAGGGGAAGTCACTTCAATAACTAATTAATAAAATTACTGTGTGCAGCACTGAACATTGACCAAAAATTGCATTGTAGCTACCGCCCTGAAGCATCAGGACTAGTGGAGCAAATGAATGGCACTTTGAAATCGAGGATGGCGAAAATATGTGCATCAACAAACTTGAAATGGCCTAACGCATTGCCCTTGGCATTAATGTCAATGAGAAACACCCCTGATAGAAAGACTGGACTGTCCCCACACAAGATCCTCATGGGCAGAGCCATGAGGCTTTCAGCAGTTCCTGCAAATGCTCTTTTGAATATTACAGATGATATGGTGTTGGACTATTGTAAAGGTCTAGCTGATGTGGTACGCTCTTTTTCTCACCAGGTGGAGGCAACCACCTTGCCACCGATCCAAGGTCCAGGACACGCCCTGAAAGCAGGTGACTGGGTCGTGATAAAGAAGCATGTGAGGAAGTCGTGTTTGGAACCCCGTTGGAAAGGACCTTTTCAAGTGATTACTACCACCGCTGTGAAGTGTGCGGGAGTTCCCAACTGGATTCACGCCAGTCACACGAAAAGGGTGACGTGCTCCACAGAAGAGGAAATTGAAGCGCTGAAATCGCCAGTGACTAACAAGAAAGTACCAGCCACTGAGACAGAACAAAGAGAACCTGGAGGCGAACAAGCAGAAATAGAGAAGGGAGAGATACTTTCTGAGGAAGAAACAACAGACCCATTTGAGGAGATCGGAGGAGAAACCTCGGAAAGTGACAAAGATCCTGAAGGTAACGAAGAGCCTGCGACAGGTGAAGGAGCAGGAGAGCCTGATCAGAGGAGGGCTTTCCCAGAAGCAGCCGATACAGGAAAAGAAAAGGAAAACCTGATTGACCTCCTAGGGGAAGAAAAGGAGGCGGGACAGGGTGAAGTTATTCAACCTCATCCAGAACCGGTTGCAGGGCCCTCAGGAGAAAACAGTGCGAAACGGAGACAAAGCATATCGCCAGTGAAATTAAGGACTAAAGAATTATCAAATGAAGGTGAAGGGCCAAAGTTGAAAGAGAAAAGAAAAGAGGTGCCTGTCGCAATAGCAACACCAAAGCCCGTATTTATACTTTTTTTGCGCCACATTTGCGTCGTTTTTTGACGCAAAAACGGCGCAAACTTGCAAAATACCATTGTATTTTGTAGGTTTGCGCCATTTTGCGTCAAAAAGCGGCGCAAATGCGGCGCTAAAAAAAGTATAAATACGGGCCCAAGTGAAGAGAAAGTCCTGGCCAAGGAAGAAAGTACGAGTGAGAGAGAATCAAAACGAGATGCAAAATTGAAAAGGAAAAGAATACCGAGCAGAAGATATTCTGGTCCGGAGTGGGCCTACATAGCCACTAACGATTGGTCAGACGAATTCCTATCTCTCAGTCTTGAGAGCGAAGAAGCAGAACTTCACTTTGGCACTTGAGAAGCGAAATCCCATGAACATTACTGAATAAGACATTAACAATCTGATTGACTTTTGAACCGGCTAAGACATTGATAACTTGATTGACTTTGAAACCGATTTTGAGACTAAGCTGCTAAAGAAAACAGTGTGAACATTGAACTCGTTCAGCTTTATATATATCTGCAAATCTGATTTGAAAGAGTGTCTTCAACTTTCTGATTCTATATAGATCATGACAGGCTACACTACACAGGGACATAAGATAAAGTGTTGTAAATACGTGTGTATAGGTCTAATAACTGCGTGTGTACTAATCATTGTAGCAATAATTCTTGGAATGCATGAAAAGAATGAGAGAGAGACGAATGATGCTTCTACTTCTAAACCTATTACTGAACTAACTCCTTTGAAGAAACTCGAACAAGACGAAAGACATTTGCATGATAAGAAGGAACGTTCATCCAGCGTCCATCGCTTGTTGAGTGAGTATGTTGAGACAATGGATGGTTAAGATTGTTATGTATGCACACAAATACCTACCTCAGTAGTGGAAGGGGTGACATATCATAGCATGCCTCTTACGTATGGAAGTACATGTAGTTTAATAATGACCAGATATTATGGCCAGGAGTATATTCACTACTTTTATTCCAATCAGGATGTTACATTTGCATATATCCCCATAATCGAGTACTTGAGTAAAGTAGCAAGGGATTACTATATAAAATTGATGAGGGGTTTCTTTGAGCCATTGTCACCTTTCCACGCAGCTCACGCCCACAGAGAAAATCTTACTTGCTTGCTTTCACCAATGGAGAGTAGCTTTTTAGATCGCACTGACGATAGGAGAAAAGAGGTGAAGGAGAAATTAGAAAGGGAATTACACAAGAGGACTTCTGTAGATAATTATGCTTTCGCCGCGATAAAGACAGAGGGGAAAATAGCTTTAGATACATTACACGTAGGGAGATTTTGTGTACATAGACATAAATCATATTATGACACAGTTTTTGTGGGAACGAGTGAATGTAAACATACGTTTTTGTTTCAACCTAAATGGACGTTCATGTTGAATGGACAAGACCCAGTCATTCCAGGGATATATTATATTTATGGACTTAACGCCTATTATCGCCTTCCTAAAGGATGGTATGGGAGAAGTTATTTGGGAATAGTAT
The DNA here is from genome assembly GCF_031143425.1 of Pleurodeles waltl. Classification (NCBI taxonomy): domain Eukaryota; kingdom Metazoa; phylum Chordata; class Amphibia; order Caudata; family Salamandridae; genus Pleurodeles; species Pleurodeles waltl. Next base: position 865,775,111 of record NC_090438.1, read on the forward strand.
TTCCAAAGCTTTATCAACTGGACGACTTAAAGAATTTTCCAAAGCTGTCTGAATCACATCATGTTCAGAAAAGGGAGACAGCTTCTGGTGTGGTAGGAGATATATTTGGAGCAATGATTCCTTCAGTAGGAGTCATATTGAATTCAATTAAAATACGAAAGTTGTCCACTATTGTGGATAACATGCTGACAAAATTCTCAGGAGCTATAATCCTGATGGATGCTGAACTGGCTGCAGAAAGAGCTATGACTCTTCAAAATCGGCTTGCCTTAGACATTCTATTAGCAAAGGATGGCAGCGTTTGCAAAATGCTTGGTACACGTCACTGTTGTACTTATATTACGAACAACAGTGGGCAAATTAGAAAAATGCTTGCAAACTTAACTAACGAAAGTACAGATTTGAAAGAATTGAAAGAACCAGGAGTATGGGAGAAGGTTGGAAAAGGATTTGCTTCCGTGGGAAATTGGCTCAGCAACATTTGGAACGGACTATTATTGAAAATAGTAAAAGGAATATTAATAGTGTTAATTTGTTTATTAGGCATTTGGGGAATATGGAAAGTTAGTAAAATATTGAAAGCAAGAAACAAAAGAAGAAGAGAAGAGAAAATAGAAAACAAAATGGTAGAAATATACAGAGAAAGATCTAAGGGAACCAAAAGAAAGAGGGAATTGACTGAAGTGCCGAATTACTAAAACAGAATTTTAATGGAATAAAATTTGTGGGTAGATTTGATGTGATGACATAATTAGTCATCAGAGGAGGGATTGATGACGCAGAAAAAGAAGGACTAACATATATTCATATATCATGTAACATAATCGTAAAAGGTAGTGTGATTTTAGCAAAGAAAAATAATGTACGTGGGAAATTGTGCCCAAGGAGTAGTTCGCCATTATTATAAACAAGTCTAATTAATCATGAAGAATTGACAAATGTAGTAATCCGTCATAATTGCAAATGTGTTTTATGATTTTCTTGATTGAAACTGTTTTATGCTTAGTTTAAATTTAGTAGAGGCTTTGGCCTAGTCGCCTGGTCTCAAATTTAACTGCGTGGTTTTCACTTGCACTAACAAAAGCATATTATTTCATTTAAAGGTTGTATTTTTCCAGTAGAAATGACTAATACCCTTATCTCAAGGTTTCGTGCTAGGATGGTTGCATCCCTTTTGATGCAGGTCAACTCCTGCAGGTGCGGACAATAAAAGCAATGTGATAAAATTAATTGGCAAAATCATTGTAACTTGTGTTCCAAGGCTCCAAGGACAATGTATGCATAAATGAGTACAAGGAGAAAGACACTATTCATTGGTCAAATTGAAGCCACCCTATGAACCCTCCAATGGAAGACTCTGCAGAATTTGGAATGTTTCTTACTTAAACCCACCGGACAAAGAGAAGTCAGCCATTTTCCTTGATGCCATCTTTGAAGCCGAATGCCAGATGCCATCTTGGACGACATCTTGATGCCCTTTTCTCTATTCCAGAGAAAGAGACTTTAAGAATTTTCACCCTAGAGACTTTAACTTTAATGTTGCCCCGTCTTGCCCATGTAGTAACTTTGCCCCATTCTCCTTGCTGCTGCAAGGAAACTTGCCCTTAATTCTGCCCCTTTGAGATCTGCCCCATGCTGACCGAATCGGTACCTGAGGGACGAAGACTTTCCTTGTATGCTGATTGTATTTGGTAATTATGAAAGGATAACTGTATAATGCATTGTGTTTTTCCTTTTAGGTACCAACTGCTATTTGATAGGGCCCAAGCTAGAAGTTTTCCAAATTTGTGTTGACTAAATTTGTTTTCACATGAAGTCCCCCATGCCAATGCTAATTAGAGGTTAGTTAAGGTATTCACTTGATGCACCATATTGAATTGAAATCTTGTTATGCTGACCGATGTATGCAATTAGTCAAGTTCAATTATTAATATTAGTGATTTGCATTGCCATAACTGAAGGTATTATAATTCAGATTTTGCGTAGATTGCGTTTCTTCCGCCGTTATGGACAGCTAGTAATGTTCGTATACATATATCATTTGGTTTTGAGACTCATATATATCGTTTTAGCTTTGTTAATATAGGGAAATAAATTCACTAATTTTTAATAAACTGGTGTGGTTATTCATGACTGAAAGGTCATGATGCGTCGAAATACCAACTGTTATTGATTCCTAATGTGTTATTTTGATCTATTAATTGAGTATTGGCTATCGATTACAATAGTCATTGATTATTAGTTTCAGTGATCTGACTATTCTAGGATGAGGAGAACCCAACTCGGTTAAAAGGTTCACCGACCTCCAACGTGTCCAGATACAGGTAATTTATAAGGGCTGGACGCGTTACCACGAGCACGGAATACTGAGGCGGCGTAATCCTGAAGCCATCTCGGGCCTCTTAAATCCATATAAAGCCACTACCTGCCCCTTCAGCTCACTCTTGCAGCTTTCTACTTTCTCCCTTTGTGACTTTTTTAGTTTTTCCCTTTGTCCGTCTGTCCAATATGTGTCTTTTGCTTGCAGCAAATGCTTTAGGCAGAAGAGTAAGCCCCGGCCCTCAAAAGTAAGTGCTGGTGCTCAGCACCGGAAACAACAAGCACAAGTTAAGCACTGGTGTGATGTAAGTGGTGCAGCGCTGGGATTGGTTGATTAGTGAGAAGAGTCACGCACGGATTCGTCGATCAGTCCGTCAATAGAGTATCACGATTGGAAGGTGAGAGGGCCAAAGGGAATTGTGGGATTGTAGTCACTTTTCTTGATTGGTTGTTCTTTTACTATTTGTATTTGCTTAGTTTTATTGAGTTTGTAAATAATATGTGTTGTGGACATCAGGTTTAAATACATTTCAGTTGAAAATGAAGTTTTTTAAGGCTTTGAGAAGCACGCTGAGAGGTGATGAGTATATTCCAGCACTCAAAGGAGAGGTTTGCCCACCAGAAAATACCCCAGCATACATTGTGTTTGAGGAGGAGGGTGCAGGAGCATGTCTTTGGTTGAAACATTCAGTCAAAATCACAAGAAATAAAGGTTGTTTGGCTTTTCCAGAAAATGGAACGTTCAATTTGAGAATTTTGGATAATTTGACGTCAAAGATGTACAGTTTAAAATCTTCACCGAGGCCAACGCAATATGAAGCTTTAGCAATTTGGGATCTGGTAGCCAGACTGCAACAGGCATTAACATTTGAAAAGAAAATGAGGAGAGTGTAAAAGGAGCTTGCAGAAGCTAGATGTAATGTAAATTTGCACTTGTAAAGCACACTCCGACCCTAAGGTATCGAGGCGCTGGACACATACCGCTGTGGAACCCCACCTGGCTTTTTCCCTGTGAGGTGCCCACTCTTGAGCAACCCCCAAGGTGAAGCCAGGCAACCCAGCGCTGTTGGGGCCATTGTAGAAATTAAGCAAGCTATTGCCCAGAGTTGCAGAGTGAGACCCATGAATAAGATTAGGCACTGAGGTGAGAAATATCCTGTCCAGGGAAATTGAGCACAAGAACCGCCAAGGCGGGAATTGAACCCTGGTCCCAGGCTAGATCTCTGCATTAGGGTCTGCCTCTCTAACCTTTGTGCCACATTTCTCCACTTCTAGATGGAATAAAGAGCAGAAAAGGTGGAGAGTAGACACATTACAGGGGATTAGATTACTTCTGATAAGAACAAAGGAGGACGAGGATGAAACAAAAGATGGGAAGAAAAATGGTTCAACATAGACTAAAGAACAAAATTTGAAGGACTTGAAATGGGTCATGTTTAATGATGATGATGAGATGGGGGAGGATGAGATAGTTTCTCAGATTTTAGAGACTTATTCTCCACCAAATTGAAACAGAGAAGTGATAATGGATCAAATGGGAGTGGAATTAGTAATACAATTCCTACTGCACCATCCCCATCAGAATTATCAAGAGGTATTCTGAACAACAAGAGAGTTCAGATGCAGAGTAGTTTCAATGATTCATTGAACAACAGACAGCAGTTTGAAATAAACATTCCTGAAATACAGCCAGAGGCTCAGATTGTGAGGACAACTACTAATTTAGTGCTGTCACGAGGTCAGCAAGGAATGAGCATAAGAGAGCCTGTTCAAATACAGATTCCACAAATGCAAGGCATGGGTGCAGAACAGATGCAGAGGGTTGGATCCTTAGCTAATCCAGATGCAATTACCGTACCTATGACGATGGGTCTGCTAACTCTATTATATGCATGTGTAGACAATAGTGGAGTTAGTTCATTGATCAGTGTTCAGAATGGAGTTTTGGAAAAATCAATTCCTAGACAAGGACAAAGTTTGAATGAGACTAATTCTTTAATAGATTTGTCCCATGTTTAGAATTTTGGGACTATATTCTATAATAATCAGGGGCAGGGAATAATGGTTCGGCAACAATGTGCAAGTTCAGGAAGAGCAAGATTTAGGTGCACAATCTAATGGAGTTTCATTAAAAGGTTTGTCCGCACAGCAAATAACAAAATGGCTGGAAGAGTTAAGTAGTTCAAAAAAAGAAAGAAAAGGAAGAGAGGAAGAAACAATAAACAGAGTGAGATTGAACATTGAAGGAAATGAACTCTTGGAAGGTACCAGGGGTGTGAACAAACTAGAGTCCTATACTGAAACTCAACTGAGATATCTATGTAAAATAATTACTAGTGGATCAGAGAGTGTCTACCAAGAGTTACAAGAAGTAGCAGACGATTACAACATTGCTTTGTCAAAAATAAAAACTTTCAAAAGATGTTACAGATTAAACATGGAGAAGGAAGATTTTACACACATGAGATCTATAGGGATGAGAACACATCTTAGAGAATTACTTGAGAAAGTACAGGTTTGGAGAGCATTAGATAAATGGGAAGGCAAATGGGTCAAGAAAAGACCGAAGAAAGATGATGTGACAAAGGCAGGAGAGTCAGTGAAAATGCTGCCAATGAGAGAAACACCAGGAGGGAATTTTATACATGTACCTTGGAATGGGTGTGATATTTTAAGTTTTACAAATGATTACCCGAGGTTGAGAGAGAAACCAATGGAGTGGTTCAGCAAACAGATAGGTTTGTGAGACTTGCAAAGTGTTTGTGTAAAGATCTGAATACACTCTCTGATATTGTTGTTCCAGCAGATTTGTGGATTGAATGCAAAAGGAGTGTTGATTGGCCAACGAGCAAACCGCAAAGAGATTTGAAAACAGGTGCGCCATCTCCCAAAGTAATGAAATTACTATAAAGTCATTGAGTTTCTAAAAATGAGAGTTTTGCCGAAAAACATTGATTGGCAACGCATAGATCGAACATCACAGGAAGGAAAGGAATCAGTTCATGCATATTATGAAAGGTTGTTGAAGGCATTCAGACAATTCAGTGGTGTGGAAAGAATTGAGATAGAGAGCATGAATCATTTGGTGTTCAAGTTTGTTGAAGGATTGAAACCAGAAATAAATCAGATGATTAAGAATCACTTAATTTGCTGGCAAGCAAAGCTGATTGATAAGGTGTTGCAGTATGCTAAATACTTTAGTGATGAAATTGAGATGAAGCCGAAAAAGCTGAAAGAGAAAGCAATGGTGATGCAGATCAAGGCTGCACAGACAAGATTACAGGGACATTTTCAACAGCTGCCACAGGGAAATGGTTTATTTCCGAGTCAAGGTCGAGGCAGAGGTCAAGGTGGAATGATGGTTCTGGTAGTTAATAGAAATGTGGACTTAAGTTCGGTGGTGATGCAGGATGAGCAGCAAAGGCAAAAGGTGTTACCTTGTCATATTTGCGGAGTAATTCAACCTTGGAAGAGACAGTGTCCGATGTTGAATCAAGGTGGAACTGTACAACAGACAAATGGTGTCAATTCATATCAGAGCATGAGAGGACCTAGGATGGAGGGTCAAAGTCAAAATTTCCAGAACAATGTGAATAATATGCAAGGTTTTCAGCCTTTCAGCCAATGCAACAGGTACAGAATGCACAACATCAGGTGCTTCAGGTGCAAATGCCACAAATGCAACAAATGCAGCAACAGGTGTCGATGGTGCCTGTACAGCAAATGCACATGCCAGACAGGTTCAAATGATGGAGAGCCCTATGGACCAGCAACAGGTAATGCTTTTGAAGGTTGTCGCAAATTTGGGTAAGAGCAGAAGTGTAAAAAGAGCTGAACAGTTTCCTTTACACAGTGAGCATGAAATAAAAGCTGAATGGCCGTTGGATAGCTCAGATGAGGAGGAGTGCATGATGGCTCCATCATTAGAAGTGGATCAGAGAGGTCCTTATAAGAAAGGTGAAGTACATGGTCATGAGGTTAATTTTCTGGTTGATACAGGAGCGACACGCTCGACAGTAAGAACTTTCAAAGTTCCAGACATTTCGATTTCAGAAAAAACTGTGCAAATAGCAAGAGTTGTAAATAAACATTTGGTCAATACTCTTACAGAACCAGTCCTTGTGAAAGTTGGAAATTTTAGAGATTACCATTGCTCTTTTTTTTGGGATTCTAGTCCAGTTTCATTATTGAGAAGAGACTTAGGGGGTTATTCTAACTTTGGAGGAGGTGTTAATCCGTCCCAAAAGTGACGGAAAAGTGACGGATTTACCACCAGCCATATTACGAGTCCATTATATCCTATGGAACTCGTAATACGGCTGGTGGTATATCCGTCACTTTACCGTCACTTTTGGGACGGATTAACACTCCTCCAAAGTTAGAATAACCCCCTTACTGTCCAAAATAAATTGTTTGATTTTGTGTTCAACGAAAGGGATTGAAATTGAGACAAACAGTGATGAAGAAGAAGATCTGTCAATTGATGTTGGAAATAAGACAGTATCTCGAGAATTTGCTTTGCTAAATCTTGATGATCAAACAGATAGAAATGGGCAGTCAAGTGAGGATCACTATTTGGAAGATTTAAATAATTTCTTTCCAGTTTTTAAAAAGAAAGATCTGCCGATTGATCTACAAGAAAGAGTTAGGTCAAAAGTTTGGGATTTATCAGGAAAAGACATTGGTTTGTCCAAGGGAGTCGAAGGAGTCAAAGTAAGAGTAAAAGAGAATGTAGGCCCATATTTATACTTTTTGACGCAAAACTGCGCCGACGCAGTTTTGCGTCAAAAATATTACTGCTGGCTAATGCCATTTATTTGCGCTGTGAGGGCGTCAAATTTATACTTTGACGCACGGTGGCGCAAACCACTGGTGTGAGTCATTTTTTTTTACCCAAACCACTGCGTCACGTCATAAAGGAAAACAACGTTAATGCGGTGAAAATGACTGTGAGCCGGTTTACGATGCCGCAAACCAGTTACGCGCCATTTTTTGATGCAATTGCGTCAAAAAGTGCAGCAAAAATGTGCATAGGAGAGCCAAAATGGATCCCAGATGCTTGCACAGACCCCAGGAAGATGACAACAGACCAGGTACCAGCCAGGAGGACCCACGCAAGACCCAGGACAGGGAGAAGAAGAAAAGAAAGTGTTGCTTCAGTGCAGAGGAGCAGGAAATTCTGGTTAAAGAGGTGATGGAACACCAGCACCAACTGTTTGTCACCTCAAAGTTACAAATCAGTAGGAGAGAGGCAATATGGCTACAAATTGTTAACAAGATCAACAGTGTGGCAGAAGTACGGAGAACAGTCATCTAGTGCAAGAAACGCTGGCATGACTGCAAGCGCAGGACCAAGGAAAAGATGGCCAGGAACAGGAAGGCAGCACTGCAGACTGGAGGTGGGAGTCCAGCAAACCAGGAGGCCCTGGACCACATGGAGGAGATGGTTGCAGCCGTCATTCCAGAGGAGATCGTCACAGGGATTCAAGGACAGGACAGCGCAGACTACCAGGAGACAACTCACATGTAGGGTAAGTTGCATGGGGAATTAAAATGCACAAATGATAACTGTAAGCAGCGGGGTGGACATACCTACTGCAAAATGCATGTAAGTCATGATATTCAGGGAGTGGAATGGGTAAAGGGGCACAGCACGGGGGCATGGCCTGTTCTGAGGAAAACCGGGGCACACTACTACACAACACCAACAACGTTTGCATGGGGGTTTGCTGCCATGCAAAGGATGTTGCAAAGTTAAAGCCAGGCCAGGAGGGCAGGGTACAACATAAAACTGGCAGCACGTCACATGTCAGCCAGTATTCTCCCTACATTAACTAGGGCCCAATTAACAACCTCTGGCCATACCTGCAAGTGGAATGTAACATTGACAACAGTTGCCACTACCACCTCTGCTGTGTGTGCAGGTCAAGAAGCTAATGGCAGTAACGTCCCCATGGATTAAACACACCCAAATTAGAGGGTTCAGGATGACAACGTTATCAATCCACTGAAATCTAGACAAATGTTCCTGTCAAATTTGATTGCCCAAAATTGCTACAAAAATCAGCCATAGTCATTAACATTAGGAGGTACACAGCACTAATGTCATACCCATGCTGCATATGTCAGGGTCCACCCTGTGGCTGGGTCACAATAGCTCCAATGACATCATGCAACATCCCAAATGTCATACTGCTCAGACAACAGCATTGAGGGGGAGGACACATGTAACTGGTTACAGAAACACACCTGCACAGTCAGAGGCGGAAATAGAACACTGCTAGGACTATCAGTGCAATCCAATGTACCACACATTCCCCAACATCAGCAGTACATTTTACCAATGCTGACATACATATTGTGCCATAACAAAGCTAGACATAGTATATGCTACATCTCAACTACATATAGGTGGATGTGAATGATCAGAGACTGGGGCAGGTCCAGATTGTTAAGTGTGGTGCTTGTGCCATCAGAGCACCCACAGCCAGTGAAAGGCCTCACCATGAGAATGGACGTAGATGGAGGGTTGAGTAGGACAAAAAGGTGGCAAGTCACAATCTGGCCAGAACCAACACCTAGAGGATGTGATGCAGACAAGTCCACAAACTGACCACAATACATGTGACATGCAGGTGGGGCATAGGCCTGGGAGAATGCTAATATGAAAGACAGGAACAATGAACATGAACCAAGAACACAATGTTAAAATAATCGGAAGGCAGGCATGTCACATTACAAACCCCACAACACAGACACACTAATTGTACCGTATGTCATTGCAGAGGACGATGGCTCTCCTACGGATATGCCTGTCCTGGATTTCCCTGATGACATGGATGATGAGCTGACAAACATCAGCCAGCAGACCCTCCAAGATGTCCTTGAAACCCTCCAGAGCCCACCTTCAGTCACAAGGAGGAGCACGGATACAGCAGCCATCACAGAGGACCAACCCACCACCCCAATTGTACTACCTGACAGCTCCTACACTGCTGAGGACTCTGACAACCCTGGCACCAGCTTTGAGAGAACTGTAGTTGGAGTACAGCGGGAGCTGGCCAATAAGGTGCGGGTGGGGACGCAAACTATGGCAGCCAGCCTAGAGTGGGTGTGTTTGTGCATGATGTCAACTGAAGAACAGGCAGCAGCTATGCAAGGGCGAACAACAATCATGCAGGAAGTTGAAAAAAGGTTGAAGGAAATCAGCACAGCTGTAATAGAGTTGACAAAACACCTACAACAACAATCCTGCCAACGCGTGCACAAATGCAATATTGAACCCCTCAGGGCCGACCGGGCTGCCTACCACCGTGATGTGGCTGCTATTCTTAAGAATCAGCAGCTCCTCCTTGCTGCAATACTGCCCTTAAGACCCCCACAGTTAGCAGCTCCATGTCTTCAAACACTGAGGTGTGTGTTGCCCCTTCACAACCACCACCACCAAGGGCAGAGGAGACAGCACACACATCAGAAGATGAAGACGTGGAGCAGATCACCTTCACCCGTAAGAGTACCCGGTAGCACTAGTCCCTGCCACATGGCCACTTATTACCAAGGTCTTGTGCTTTGTAACATGCCAGTCTTGCAACAACTGTACTCAAGCACCTTTCTTCAACCCACTGTTTATCTTGTCTGCCTGTGAATGTCTCTCACTAACTGATTGGCAAATCCTGTCCCTCTGCACTGTCTGACACTTCACCCCAGCATGTCCAATGACATGTCCTTTTGCACTTGTGTAGCATCACAATGGAAGATGTCACACTAATGGACTCACAATCATGGACAATGTACATATAGCACTACGTCACTTTTAAATAAATAGCACTTACACAACAACTTTGTCTCTGTGTAATGTGACACATCAACCGTGATGTCCATCAATGATGTTAACCTGAGGTCAATGAGCATTGATTGTCTAGACACCTGACCTGAACGATTCTTGGCTGATAACTATGCACAGTGGCCTGGATAGTGCCATCATCTGCCCTCCCTGAGGGTTATTTCAGAGCAAAATATAAACTATGCACCAAAATGCTGTGTTGTACAGAATAACGCCTCCTGAAGGGATGTCTAAGCCAGAAAAAAGTCCCTTCGATTGTTACTGAAAGTCAAAACTTACGTATGTGACATATTTGCAAAATTTTACCTAACACACACCAAACAGCATGAAGGGATGCTTATGAGTTTCCATACAAATAAATAACCGTTCTGAACATTGTAACAAATGATAGGTGTGAGTTATGTATACCATATTTTTTATTTATTTATTATTTTTTCATTTTTGAAAACACCAAAACCCCAACATTGTTAACACACATAATAAAAAACAGTTGAAAAAAGTATGAAACCCCCACCCCCCACCCACTACTACTAACTAAACTAACAGCCTATACTAACCTAACACTAAGCCCCCTAAACTCACTAAGTTAAAGAACCAGGAAAGAGGAGGGCAGGGAGGGAATCATGTCGGAGTAGAAGCCTACAAGTTGGCCCTCCTCAGGGTCTTTTTAATGGCACGCACCCTCCGGTTAACTTGTGCCACCTCCTGCTGCAGTCTGGTCATTTTCTGTAGGACACGGTCCAAGTTCCTTTGCATCTGGGCAAAAGCTGCAGGGTCTATGGCTGCAGCAGGGGTGGTCTGGGTGCTAGTCGATGAAGTATGGGCTCTTGTCGGTGCCATGTGCGTAGGCTGAGGTGCAGGTGGTGCTGTGACTGGTCCTGGAGCTGTTGCTGTAGATCATCCAGCAAAGGTCCCAGCTGCTGTTGGTGCCACCTGGGTGGTAGTGGTGGTGCTGGTGGTGGTGGCTGTGGTGGACACGGAACGGCCCCCTTGTGCAAATGCCCTCCACACTCCGGAGGCTCTCTCATGGCAATATCGTCTTGCCATGTTGCCGTACCCAGACTCTACATCCAGAAAGTGTCGGTAACGCATTGCCCTGCGTTGAAACTCTCAAAGCTGGATGGGAGTCATATTGGCTGCTGTTAAGACAAATAGAAAACCAAACATTAGGTACTGCATTGTGTGAAATGGCTCAAGAAGTAAATCAGACAATACATCTAATGTACCTGTAACAGCCCATATCATCATACAAATCACTAATAATCCCTTAGTAAGTGCATGGCAAGCCAACCTACAAATGTCATATCATCAAATAGCACATCCAAACCCTACAAGATGGGTAACAACTGGAATGACTTTGGCATCATAGTTCTGCCAGTTGTCAGGTAAAAATAATGCTGCATATCCTCCACCACTGACAGGCCAACACATTTCTATGCTCTAGATGGCATACTAGGGCCACAAGATCTGTGAGTTTTAAATGGACTTGCCAGTATAGAATGCAGGTGCTAATCATGAGTGGGTATCCTAGGTTTGGACAAGTGATTTACTGATTTACATGTCTGTGTACCAAACTTGGATCATCAGTCCTAGGTACAGTATTCACAAACCTACGCCTGTGTCTGAGGGGGGGTGGACAAGCAACTAATCATTTCTAACAACAAGGACACCCAGGAAGCTTTGGAAAGCTGTACATGGGTTTGGCCAACACACAACAGGTAAGGAGGAACTCCAAATAGGATACACTCAAACCTTGGACAATCCCATCAACATTTATCTTTGGAAATGCAGACCATTGTCTACATCATTTCCTACAAGTAAGCCATGCTTACACCAAACAGATAGATGCAAACACAGTTCTGGCTATGAGCTGCATGCACACCTAGGCCATTGTACTCAAGTGCCTCATACTCGTAGCACAACATGTGGAGCTACATGCTGCTAGGAAGTTAAACATACAGTCCAACATGTTCATTAGTGAATATGGAGGCTGAAGTCTGTGGGTAAGACTTTGGCATCTCTATTCTGTGAAAATCAGGGTCTGACTTGCTGACTAATTAGCTAATATGGTCCACTGCTACATTTTCTGATTTCAAGTTTTATCCACATAACTCATCCCTATTCACATTGCCGTGCCTACAGGACTGACCTAGAATCCCAAAATATGACAATAGGATAAGGATTGGCCAACTCAAAGATGGTGGTAAAATGATACTCCATTCAAGGAACAAAACAGATGATTGACCAGTGCGTCACACCTTGCTATGTGTCCAACACACAGGAGTCAATTACACATCATCAGCAAACACAACACAGAACAGAAATATCAACACTTACAGGAGATGTCTGGGTCCGCAAATCGAGCCACCTCTCCAATAGTGTAGGGTGCAGGTCCACCTGTTAGGCATGGAAGGGAGAAATGTGCTCAATGTCTGTGCACTGTACAACAATTCAAAATACAAATACTATGGGTAATAATATTAAAGCCAGAAAGTAAAGCCTCTCAGACATGATGATACTGCATCCTACATACCACTGCAAACATGTACAGACCCGGGGATTCCAGTGAGTGATACACACATATCCGCACACATGCAGTGGCCCTAACTATCATGTGGTGGCAAACATGCTCCTTCATTAGTGAGCAGCCAAAATCACGGAGTGTATTCCTCTCATCATGTGTATCCATGAGAGACATCCAAAGCCACTTTCCGTGAGGACTGCAATACCAGTCACTCAGACATTGTGACTAAGACCAATTTTAGACACACAGGTACAAAGTACAGAGGGCCAGGGACAGTTGTTAGCCCTCAATTTGTATAATTTTCTTCATTTGATGTGCCACAGCTATGGTAAGTTGCACCAACCATAGAGATACGAACCCATGTGCATACCTTTTGCCAGCCATCCTAATTGAAATGTGGCACTAAAAACTCAAAACATCAGTCTAAGATGTTACCTGATGTAAGCTATTAGTTGTTACGTATGTGTCAGAATCCAGTTCAGACATGTATCCAAAAACAATTGAGGGACACAATATTTCAGAAAAATTTCTGGATTTCAAAAAAAAGTTTCCTGATACACCCAACGACCACACATGAAACATATGTTTGAGCCACATTGCCATCATCAATTGACGTGAAGCCAGCACTAATTTCCAGGCTCCTGTCGTGTTTAGAAAGTTAGTCTATCTGTTGCGTCAACAAATGACGGTAATGTGTAGGAAAGTTGTTTACCTCACAGGCAACTGTGGCTCATATCTATACATATTTTGCACCGCATTTGTCTTGCTGTTTGACCCAAAGGCAGCGCAAACTTCCAAAATATAATTGTATTTTGTAAGTTTGCGCCGCTCTTGCTTCAAAACAGGTCGCAATTGCGGTGCTAAAGTAGAAATATGGCCCTGTATGTTTCACTAGCATTCCACATGTTCAAAAACATTGCCAGCAGAATATGTACAAATCAGCTACTGTCACTACAGAGCATTTAAATGTGCACATTACTCTGATTTGTACTCACCAACAGGGCCACCAATCACAATCCCCAGGTGGTCCAGCAGGTCTTGCTCCCTGGAGACAAGGTCAGCCCAGCGGTGCTTCAGCTGGTGGTCATTGCGCGGTGTGTGGTATATTCTCTGGAGATGGTACAGCACCTTTGCCCACCGGAGCCTCCTTGCCTCTGTGTGATATCCTTGGATCACACGCCCACCTGCCTCGATCATCAAGGGTAGGAAGTGGCACACCAATCAAATGAACCCACCCAGCTCCTCCTCTCCCATCCTGCCAAGACGAGGCCTACCCAACATTATTGTACCAAAAATAAAGAGAGGATAAAGGGGAACAAAGGAGAATGGAGGGAAAGTAGGACAGGAAAATGCAAAGAAACTACAAACACAGCCCAACTATACCAAAACTACCACTACCCACAACAGATTTCCAACAAAACAAAGACAAATGTTGACAACAAAACTGACCACAAAAAACACCCAGACAGGATACCACAGAAAAATGTTATACACAAAAAGAACATTTAAAGACCACACTGGAGACAAAATCACAAAATGCACAAAGAGACAAGTCTATACACAGCCACACAGTCAGGAAATATCACAGACTGCAATGTAAAAGTGAAAGTACACCCACTGTACCAATTCTGTAAACAGGATATCCTATTACATCACTTCCTGCATCAAATGTGGTGCGTTTTTCTTGTTATGCATCAAAATATAATGACGCTTACAGTCTGTGCGTCATTTTTTTTTTACACACATGATAAGAAATAACCCTGTATCCATATTGTTAAATATGTGTTATACTTGAACAATTTCCGGGGGGACAGTGTGGGAATTACTGCTCAGGGCCAATGGATGTTTCAGGGCATTGTGCGTCATATTTCAACACATATGTGTCCTTTTTAGATGCATCTGCGTCTTTTTTTTACGCATATGTGTCAAAATTTCTGTCATTAACAGGGTTTGGGTCATTTCTCAGTTTGAATGGGACATGACAGTTGTGAAATTACAGCGATAGGCTGATTGCACCCACATTGGGTATTACGGTGTATGGGCACATGTGACAGATCATACTACTGCGGACCATGATCCTCTATTTGGTGTACCAGATATTCACGCATCACTGACGCAATAGATGGCCAAACGTGTGGGATACAATTATGTATTACCCAGTTTGGGCATGTTTTGCGTCAAGAGAGGATAGCAAGGGACGCAACTCACTACAATAACTCAAAGCGTATGGGTCAATGTGTGTGATTTGGCTACTACTATTGTTGTTGACCCACTGTGTGAACATCACAAGATGCATTTTTGATAATCTGCTGGTATGCATGTGGAGTCAATGTGTCCAACTCTCAGATGCAAGTCTGTGTGGAAATGAGAGAGGACATGTGTTAGTCATACACATAGCAAGAACTGCTGTGTGCGCTTCCTAGGTTTTTTGGAACAGAAACACCACCAACGACAAAGCATGCACTGGATGGATAGCAGACAGTTGTTCATGTCAGTGTTCCAAAACGTAGCCATCACATGTCCTGGAATGTTGGATACTACTTCTTAGGCACTTGTTTGTTAACCCACCATGAGTCAGGCATGGGATCATACTATGTGGGTACAGTGTTTGTGACACGGAGTCCCAAATATAATACACAATTGTAATGTTACGCCACAGTTGGAGTTATATAAATGAGCCATGTCTCTCTTGTGGAAGTGGAGGACCAGCAGACCAAGCAGCACGTTTTCACATATTTCCAGTGGTAAAATGCACAGAGGTGTCTGGTTCATGTGTGTGGGCCAATGTTTAGCCTGTATAATTATTGGGGTCTATGTTGTCACTGTTACGTGCAGGTCTAGTCATGAATCTGTGGAGCTATTTCCTGTATCTACAAAGTATCCGTCGCAGATCAATAGAAGGAAAGCCAATGGGGATTTGAGAACACACATTGGGATGGTCCAACCCTGTCACTGCAGACGTGTTATGAGACTGTCAACAGGGCAACCTTGGTGTGCCGACAAAGTTAGGGCCATATTTATACTTTTTGACGCAAAACTGCGCTAACGCAGTTTTGCGTCAAAAAAATTTGCGCCGGCTAACGCCATTCTGAAGCACCATGAGGGAGCCGTATTTAATCAATGACGTTAGCCGGCGTTAGCCGGCGTTAGCCGCCGGCGCTGCCTGATGTGCGTGGAAAAAAACGACGTACACCAGGCAGCGCTGGCGTAGGGGGATATGGAGCTTGGGCGTCAAATAATGGGGCAAGTCAGGCTGAGGCAAATTTTTCGCCTCAACCCGATTTGCGCCATTTTTTTCGACTCCCAACCCCCATAGAAATTACTCCTGTCTTAGCAAAGACAGGAGTCATGCCCCCTTGCCCAATGGCCATGGCCAGGGGACTTCTGTCCCCTGGGCATGGTCATTGGGCATAGTGGCATGTAGGGGGGCACAAATCAGGCCCCCCTATGCCACAAAAAAAAAAAAAAAAATACTTACCTGAACTTACCTTAATGTCCCTGGGATGGGTGCCTCCAGCCTTGGGTGTCCTCCTGGGGTGGGCAAGGGTGACAGGGGGTGTCCCTGGGGGCATGGGAGGGCACCTCTGGGCTCCTTCCGAGCCCACAGGTCCCTTAACGCCTGCCTTGTCCAGGCGCTAAAAAACGGCGCAAAAGCGGCCGTACGTCATTTTTTTTGACCCGCCCACTACCGGGCGTGAATTTTGCCCGGGAGTGTAAATACGGCACACATGCCTCGGAGTCAATTTTTCAGACTGGAACGCCTACCTTGCATCTCATTAATGCAAAGTAGGTGTCCACGCTAAAAAATGACGCAATCTCCATGGACTTTGGCGCTAGACGCGTCTAACGCCAAAGTATAAATATGGAGTTAGTTTTGCGTCGGAATTGCGTAAAAAAAAACGACGCAATTCCGGCGCAAACAGAGTATAAATATGCCCCTTAATGTCTCAGGAATCTTATGCCAGCAGGTTTCCTGACATTTGTACACAGGTTGGCCTTTAAAATTCCCACAGCATCTGGGAACATCAGTGCCTCTGTGCTGATTACTCTCACAGCTATTCACCACACAAACCCCATCAATATGTTGGGAGCAATGTGAATCAGCCTGTGGACTGTCAGGGTCCTAACATGTGTAGACATTTCATGCACAATATCTGACGTTGTTTGTTGTGCTGAAGGTACCATACCCAATCCATCCATGCAGCCATGGTACACTGTCACAAATTGTCACTCATCCATACATGAGACCCAGACAAGGGAAAGACCATGATTCAGCTAATTGGAGACAAGTTCCCCCCCATGGTGCAATAAATAAACTGATTATGCCATAATATGTATTTGAGTATGCATTGTAGACCCACCTGACACAATACCCCAGGAGGAATATGAGGGTTGGGAAAGCAACTATGATACAAATGTAGGCCCAAGGAACCTTTAGGGTAACGCTAAGACAGGAGCCAGTCAGGCTCACAGGATGCAGGGTCAATCAGGTTCCAAACATTTCACAAGGTAAATACACACTGGTCAGACTGAGAGTGGTCAAAGGAGGAACAAGACAGTGGAAACTGAAAAGTGTGTTTGTCAAGTGTGTTGGAACGTAACACATTAACCCAAGGGCTGTGTTTCACAGCTGATTTATACGGGAAGGCATAACAGTGTTATGGATGAAATGGCAGCTTCTATTCTGTTCCAAGCAGCTGCAAGGGCAATGCATGTTCAAATTGCTGGTGTCCATGGAGGTGTTCACAGGTGTTGTGCAGCATCAGTCTCTCACAAGTCCTGCAGGTGAGATTCAAGTTCAAATGGGCAACAGTACCTTTCACATGGGAAGCAATGTACAGGTGATACCAGGGCATAGAGACTACAGGCCAGTGCATTATTTAACCTGACGTCCATGCAGACAGAAGTACAAGGACTATGGCATACCATACTAAAGAGGGTAGCACACTGGATTTACATTGTGAGTCTGGGAGTGTGTAGAGGAGGGATTATCTGGGGACACATATTACCATTCCAGGAACCTCTGACAGAGGGTGGGGTGAGACCGGGAACATGTGTGTGTCAGGGCTTAGGACATGGGCTGCCATATGCAGGGGATGTCATGTGAGCAATGCTAGTCATACCTGGGGCACTTGTGCTATGACTTTGTTGCTTATATGGAAATCTAGTCACATAGTCCTTGCAAAGATAGGTGATGTAACACTTAGTGCTGTCAAGGGTCTGGTCATACATTCCTATTACTAATGCAATAGCACATCCACTGCCTCATGTATGAGGCATTTTTTTCCATTATTGACTGATGGTGTCTTAGTTGTGTGCCATATGCTGCGATGAACCATGTTGCCAACATGTATGTGTGAAATAGGTGTGGTCCTCTGCTATCGCCCTTCAAATGTGACATGTACAGGATATATGTAATTTACAGTGTGAGTGAATGTGGCTGTACATTCATACGCATCCAACTAGTTTAGGAATGTTCTGTGTCTTAATCAGTATTTCAGCAATGCTTCATGAGGCTACACTCTGATTCTGATAGAGATATTGTTATGCAAAAATGATTATCCAGACCATGATATGGTGATTAGTATAGGTGTTTATTTACATATGGTAAGACAGTGGTGATGGGTGAGTACAGTTAAAAGAAATTTTGGGCAATATGTTGTCTCTGGTGCAATCCTGCAGCTGTGTTTGGATGGTCCCCCTCATGTTGATTGACAGTATCCTCCTCTTCCTCCTCTTCAGGCATTTGTGGGTCGGGTTCATATAGGGGAATGTTCCTTCTTACACATATGTTGTGCAGGATGGCACAGGTCAAAATTATTTTGCACACCATTTCAGGTGAGTATAGGAGGCTGCCTCCAGTGATGTTGAGGCACCTGAATCTTGACTTCACGATGCCAGAGGTCCTCTCGACTATGGTGCATGTCTTCCTATGTGCCTCATTCTAGGCACGCTCTGCTGCAGTGCTTGGGTTTGCAAATGGGGTCATAATCCATGGCTGGATCCCATACCCATGATCAGCTGAAAGAGAAAATGAGTGAGAACATGTTGATGTAGCTTGCACCACAAATATCACTTTGCATGGCAGTAGTTCTCTTGTGTTGTCTGTGACTCATTGGTGTTTGTGTTATTGTGTGGATTCCTAGGCTTCTACGATGTGCCATCAGCATTGGGTTGTTTCCTTATCTGAACAGGTGTTTGGCTGTTGATCGGATATCAGCAGTATTTTTGTAGAGTTGCAGTACAGTGTGTACTCCCTTGCATTGTGACTTGTGAAACAGGTGTCCCTGTGTCTAAACAGGGGGTGAGATGATACTTCCATACACAGAATCAATTCGACAGTGGTGGTAACATGGTTGCATCCATGTACCTTGGACATCCTATACAATTTGACATATGCAATAGATTAATTTAAGCATCAGTGAGACCCTTATATTTTGCAAGGTGACAATGTGCAAAATATCTCCCTACGTTGTGAGCACTGATATGTTAACAATTGACTATGCACTAATTTCACATGTGTGACAAGTTCACTGCAGACCTATTTCTCTGCCCTTGCCAAGTCGACTCAGGTTGTAACGTGTACCTATACTACTGAACATGTTCAGGTTCCGATGGCTAACTTGGTTATGAGGTTGTCATTTAGAGTTCCAGAAGGTCCGTATGGCAGTACATCTGCTGTGTGTGTGTGAATTTGTCGCAATGCGTATGTGTAGGAATATGCACGTTCAATATTGTCCCATCAAGATGTGTTCTTCTCACAGTCCACTTGCTTCTTGGTAGTGGGCAATGTGAGAGCAGGAGTGATGTGAGATATTGGTACAGTCTCAATGATTGCACGTGACCTTCATTGCAGTCATCATCATGCTATTTTTGTCATGGTGTTTGACCTGCAGCAAAAAACATTACACACCCCTTACACAGTACGTATTGGTTTGAAGGGTGTTGGATTGAGTGTTATTGATGTGATAGTTTAATCTGCCAGTTGGGGCCATGTGTTTGTCATTGTGTTGTTTACATTTTTTCCCTTGTGTCAGTGGAGTTATTTGGAACGGTCATTTGTCCCTAGGTGTGTCTCCCATTGGGTGAGGCTATCAAAAATGCCTAGTGGTGTCACAAGCTCAGTGTGTTCCTGTCCACGTGACGATGTCGTGGTGTATGTGTTGTGTGTCCTAGAGGGTTGCTGTGCAGTGTGCATATAACTGGGTTTCTGTACTTACCAACAAGTAGGCCATTTCCATATCGTCCATCCTGGAAGTGTTGATTGGTGGTGCAGTGACGGAAGATGAATGAATCATGTACACTCCCAGGATACTTTGCCACGATGTTGGTGATCAAACCCCGGTGATCAACAATGGCCTGCACATTAATGGAGTGTGTGTGCTTCCAGTTGCAGTATAGATATTCGGTTGCAGCAGGTGGCACAATGCGTAGGTGTGTGCAGTCAATGGCACCAAGGACGTGTGGGAAGCCATTAAGTTTGTAAAACCCCTGTTTTGTCTCCTGCTGCTTCTGCTGTGTGTTGGGGAAGCTGATGTGGCGGGGTGTGAGGGAGATGATGGCATCCAGTACCTTAGGGAGGAAGGCGGGGAATGATGGCTTTGAGATCCCAGCAACCAGGGCATCAGTGGTTTGAAAGGAGCCACTTGCCAACATGTGTGGTACAGCTAGCAGCTTGGTTTCTGGTGGAATAGTGTGGCTCAATGCTGCACAGCAGCTGCTGAATGGATTGCCAGTTAAGCCTGTACCTCTGAATTATGTCTTGTTGGCGGAGTCCCATAAGGGTTGTCCTGGTGCGGAATATCCTCTCCTGCCTTCTGCGTTGCCTTTGTGGTCCCTGCTGGTGTTGTGGAAGCTGCTGTTGTTGGTCCTGTGCTCTGCGTCTGCATGCATGCTGGATGAAAAGCACCTCCATGTCTTACTTTTGGAGCTCTGCTGTTGCTTCTGCGTGTTTCCCTCAAGTAGTGGTGTGTTTGCCCCATTTTAACACCTGCCCTGACCCAGGAGTTATTTTTTTATGCAAATCGGGTTGTGCTTCATTTTCCGACTCCATCTCCTGGCTGTGCGTCATTTTTGCACGGTAGCATAAATAAGGCGCACGGGTGTTTAAGTCACTTTTTGGACGGGAACGCCTACCTTGCATGCCATTAATGCAAGGCAGTTTCCCGCATCAGAAAATGACACACACGGCAGGATTTTGGCGTTCGTGGGCTCGGTCGTCAAAGTTTAAATATGGTGCATGGTTTGCGCCGATCGTGCGTCAACATTTTTGACCACATTCGGCGCAAACAGAGCATAAATATGCCCCTCAGTGTTTCCGCAGATTGCACAATATCCAAAGTCAAATGAGGCAATCAAAGGGATAAGACCTTTGATAAAACTGTTTCTGGAACAGGCAGTCTTGAAAGAAGTGATGAGTAGTCCATGTAATTCACCAATAATGGGTTTGAAAAAGCCAAATGGGAAAATCTGTCTTGTCGTAGATTTGAGGAAAATAAATGACATTGTGATGAAATGTTGTCAGGTTGTGCCAAATCCATCAATGGTAATGTTTCAGATTCCATGTGATACAGAATGGTTCACAGTAATTGATTTGTGTCAAGTTTTCTTTTCATTGTCTCTACATGAGGACAGTAGATATCACTTTTATTTCAAGTTCCTGACCAGAGTCTATTGCTGGTGTAGAATTCCTCAAGGTTGTCAGAATCACCATAAATTTTCAATCAGATTTTGAAAAACAACCTGGAGTCATTGGTAATGCCTTACCAATCAACATTAGTGCAATACATTGATGATTTGTTGACTGCATCAAAGACAAAGGAAGGTTGTAGAGAGGATACAATTGCATTGCTGAACTTTTTGGGAGACAATGGCCATAGGGTATCTCCTACTAAACTGCAGTACTGTCAGCAAGAAGTGAAATATTTGGGACATTTGATCAAGAAACGGTCGAGAATTTCAGAAGAGAGAGTAGCAGCGATAATGAAAATGAAAATACCGAGTTCGCAGAAAAAGTTGATGATGTTTCTGGGAATGGTAGGATAATGTCACCATTGGATTCAAAATTTTTCAGCTATTTCTAAGCCACTGCAAAGATTGACACATAAGGATGTTTCAGATCCCATAATAATGGATGAGGAATGCATGAGAGCATTTACTGAACTGAGAGAGTATTTGTTTCAAGCTCCAGCTTTAGGTAAGCCTGATTACACAAAATCTTTCTTGTTGTTTAGTCATGAGCGAGATGGATGTTCTTTGTCTGTCTTGACACAAACACATGGTGGTGTCAATCGTCCAGTAGCATATTTTTCAGCTACTTTGGATAATGTTGCAGCAGTCTTACCAGGATGCTTATGAGCAGTTGAAGCAGTTAAGCAGAGTATAACTCAAAGTGAAAACATTGTGATGGGTTATCCTCTGTCAGTGATGGCACCTCATTCAATAGATATTCTGTTGACCAGGTCAAAAACACAATACCTGACAAATGCAAGATTGATACAATATGAAAGGGTGATTCTTGGAGACCCAAATGTAGCAATCAAAAGGTGCACAGTACTTAACCCTGCAACATTGTTACCAAATGAGGAAGAAGATCCAAATAAAATAGATGACATTGAACATGATTGATTGGAGATGACAGAACTATGCACCAATCCAAGAGATGACATTAAAGACACTTGTTTGGAAGACAATGATCAAATTCTCTTTGTTGATGGCTCTTGCTTAAGAGATATCAGGGGTGCCTTAAAAGCAGTTTATGCAGTGTATATATAGTTACTGGCATACTAGAATATTCATGGCTTAAAGGAGTAATTTCTGCACAAGTCACAGAATTGGTGGCTCTTACTAGAGCACGCCTATTGTCAGAGAAGATAAAAGTAATGACCTACACTGATAGTCAGTATGGATTTGGTATTGTACACGATTTTAGGCAAATTTGGTCACAAAGGGGGTTCCTGACTTCTTCAGGTTCACCTGCGAGAAATGGAGAAAGAATACATGATTTGTTACAAGCTGTACAAAAACCTGATAAAATTGCAGTTGTCAAATGCAGTGCCCACCAGAGAGGACAAGATAATGTAACATTGGGGAATGCTTACACAGACCAGGTTGCAAAGTTTTGTGCTCTGAATGGGATTTCATTCAAAGGAAATTGGGAATTGATGTCTGAAAATGATGGGGTGTACGCAAATTTTACAATGCAGATTGTTGAGACATTGGAGGAGTTTAAAGCCATACAGAACAATGTTCCAGAAGAAGAGCATAGGGATTGGATAAAATATTGTTACATTCAAAGGGAGGATGAAATTTGGATGACAGTAGAGGGGAAAGTAGTCTTACCAAACAGTTTGTTAACTCAAATGGCTAGATACTATCATGAGCAGACACACATAGGAAGAGATGCAATGATCAGGAGTTTTAAACAGTTTTGGTATAATCCAAAATTCAGGCAAGTGGCTGAGGTGGTTTGCCATAGGTGAGTGGTTTGCCAGCAGATGAATGTCGGCAAAGGAACAGTTGTCAACATGGGACACATAGGCATGGCAGGAGCTCCATTCAGTAAAATGCAAATGGATTTTATTGAGATGCCTGTGTGTGCTGGTTTGAAATACGTTTTGGTGATTCTGTGCATTTTCAGTCACTGGATTGAGGCATATCCGACAAGGAGAAATGACAGTCTGACAGTAGCTAAATTACTTTTGCTAAAGCTAATGACAAGTTTTAATGAAGTGATAAAATTGCTTTTTTCAGCATTAAACATTCAACAGAGACTACATTATAATTATCGCCCAGAAGCTTCAGGATTGTAGGGCAAATGAATGGAACATAAAAATCACGATTGGCAAAAGTATGTGCATCGACAAATATAAAGGCCCATATTTATACTTTTTGACGAAAAAATTAGCGCCGGCTAACGCCATTCTGAAGCACCATGCGGGCGCCGTATTTATTGAATGACGTTAGCCGGCGTTAGCCGCCGGCGCCGTCTGGTGTGCGTTAAAAAAAACGACGTACACCAGGCAGCGCCGGCGTAGGGGGATATGGGGCTTGGGCGTCAAGAAATGGGGCAAGTCAGGTTGAGGCAATTTTTTCGCCTCAACCCGATTTGCGCCATTTATTTTCACTCCCAACCCCCATAGAAATGACTCCTGTCTTAGCAAAGACAGGAGTCATGCCCCCTTGCCCAATGGCCATGCCCAGGGGACTTCTGTCCCCTGGGCATGGTCATTGGGCATAGTGGCATGTAGGGGGGCACAAATCAGGCCCCCCTATGCCACAATTTTTTTTTTTTTAAATGACTTACCTGAACTTACCTTAATGTCCCTGGGATGGGTCCCTCCAGCCTTGGGTGTCCTCCTGGGGTGGGCAAGGGTGACAGGGGGTGTCCCTGGGGGCATGGGAGGGCACCTCAGGGCTCCTTCAGAGCCCACAGGTCCCTTAACGCCTGCATTTTGCAGGCGCAAAAAAACGGCACAAAAGCGGCAGTACGTCATTTTTTTGGACCCGCCCACTCCCGGGTGTGAATTTTGCCCGGGAGTATAAATCCGACGCACATGCCTCGGAGTCGATTTTTTAGACGGGAACGCCTACCTTGCATATAATTAACGCAAAGTAGGTGTCCACGCTAAAAAATGACGCTAACTCCATGGACTTTGGCGCTAGACGCGTCTAACGCCAAAGTATAAATATGGAGTTAGTTTTGCGTCGGAATTGCGTCAAAAAAAACAACGCAATTCCGGCGCAAACGGAGTATAAATATGCCCCAAAATGGCCAGATGCTTTTCCACTAGTGCTAATGTCAATGAGAAGCGCTCCTGATAAGAAGACTGGGCTGTCTCCACACAAGATTTTGATGGGGAGAGCAATGAGATTGGCAGCTATACCTGCAAATGCACTTGTGAATTATACAGATGATATGGTGCTAGATTACTGCAAAAGCCTAGCTGATGTGGTTTGGTCCTTTTCTCATCAGATGGAAGCAACAACAGTACAACAAACGCAAGGTCAAGGCCACATTTTGAAAACTGGAGTCCGGGTGCTCATACGGAAGCATGTGAGAAAGTCTTGCCTGGAGCTGCCGTGGAAGGGTCCATATCAAATCGTACTCACTACTACAGCTGTAAAGTGTGCTGGTTTAATGAACTGGGTGCATGCAAACCACAGGAGAAAAGTGCATGATCCAACAGAAAGAGAAGAAGAACTGTTGAGATTACCAACAGTTGAAAACACTGGAAACAAAGAGAAAGAAAGTGAACAGAACATCGAAAATGACAGAGATGTTCCTACTCCTATAACAGATGAGAAAGAACAAAATACAGAAGACATGGAGAAATCTGTAAAAGGAGTAGAAGAGTCAGTCAAAGAAGAAAGTGAAAAGACTGATTCTCATCCGAGGAGGGTGTCCTCGAATGAGAGTGATCAGAAAGAATCAACTGAGAGAAAATCTGCTCAGAGGGTGTCCTCAAAAGCAGGTGGTTTGACATACCAAACTGAAGAAAGGACAAACCCCATTGGGAAAGGAATTGAGGATAGTCCTGCTCAAGTGGATTATACTCTTCCTGAACCATTTGCCGGACGTCAGAAGAAAAAGGTTCAAAGGCAAGTGAAGACTCAATCTTGAGAAAATTGTTGAAAAAAAAGACATTGAAAGGAGACAATTGGCAGGAGAAAAGCTCAAAGAGTGGAAGGATTAATATAGTTCCCCCAGTTCAAGAAGAAAAAGATTTGCATGAAGGAGAAAATACTAGTGGAGAAGAAGGTGAAAGTGGCAGAAGACCGAAAAGGAAAAGAGTTCCAGCCAAAAGATATGCAGGGCAAGAATGGGCGTACTTAATTACAAATGACTGACAAGAAGAATTTATGAGCAATTGTTTTGACAGAGACATTGAAAATGTTTACTTTGGCACGTGAAGATTGTGAGAAAAGACTTTGGAAGAAGAAATTGAGAAAATTAAATGAAAAGTCATGCTTAAGAGGGAAATCAATACTTACTGTATTTAACAAATAACTGGATTTGACAAGCAGCTATACTGAAATTGACAAGGACACTGTCCAGAGTGAATGCATTTTTGAAAAAAAATTAATTAGGAGGGATTTTTTGATTGTTTGTTTTAAATTTTTGAAAAAGTTTGGAAAAACATTTTTATTTTTTTGTTTATTTTAGACTATAGAAAATGTGTGAAACTTACATAACTAAACAGCTGAATTAGCTGTTGTAAAGTTTTAAGTATTGGATTGACTGTAGTGAGTGTGTTAATGTTTATTGTTGTTCGTAAGGGTGACTGCCTATGAGATGAATGGAGTCAACCAGACTATGAGGATTGATAGTTCTTTAGATGTAACTGATACATCACTAACAAAAGCTAAACTTAGAGTAGATGTCAAATACTTACATGAAGAGAAAGAGCTTTCTTCTAATGTTTTTATCGCTTATTGCATGAGTATGTTGAGGTGATGGACACGAAAGATTGTTATGTATGTACACAGATTTCGACTTCAGTGGAAGGAGGGACTACTTATCATAGTTTACCGGTGACTTATGTTATAGGTTGCAGTCTTTTATTAACACGTTTCTATAATCAAGAATATATTCAGTATTTCTATTCGAATTATGACATGGTATTATCATTTGCACCTGTCATAGGTTATTTGAATCGAATAGCCAAAGATAATAACATAGTTATTATGAGAGATTTCTTTGAGCCTACTTTAACTTTTGGTGCTGCTTTTGCTCATAGAAATAATCTGCTGTGTTTACTAACTCCTGTAGAAAAGACGTTTTTAGATAACTCAGAATATAGAAGAAGAGAAATAAAGGCAAAGATAGATAAGGGAATAATAAGTAGAAAACCTGGAGTTGATTATGTTTATACTGATATTACTAAACAAGGAAAACTAACACTAGATGCTGAACATGTGGGAAGACTTTGTATATACAGACCTTGGAGTAAGAATGATAGAGTGTTTGTAGGAAAAAGTGAGTGTAGATATGTTTTTATGTTTAGGAGTAAGTGGGTTTTTTATGATGAATGGACAGGACCCACCAGTACCCTTTGGGAGAAATGCATATTACTGTCTTCCCAGAGGATGGTATGGAACATGTTACTTGAGAATAGTCTTTCAGACAATCTAACAGTTGGAAGATTTGTGTAAGATTCCTGAAATTATGAAATTTCAAACGAGACACAAGCGAGAATCAATTTCTAGCATTGTGGGAGACTTTTTTGGTGCTATAATTCCTTCAGTGGGAGTAGTCTTGAATTCAATCAAAATACAGAAGTTGTCTACAATAGTGGATAACATGTGGACAAGATATTCTGGAGCTATTATTCTTCTAGACACAGACTTGGCTGCTACAAGAGCTATGGCACTTCAGAACCGCCTTACGTTAAACATTCTTTTAGCAAAAGAGAGCGGAGTTTGTAAATTACTTGGTCATTTATACCTGATAACTCAGGTAAGGTTAAAGAGTTGATTAAAAATATAACAACTAACAAATAAGATTTAAAAGAACTAATAGAAACTATAGTTTGAGAAAAAGCTGGCAAAGGGATTAAAGCTGTGAGAAATTAGTTTAGTAATGTGGGAAGAAGTATTATTTTGACAATGGCAAAATGGGTGTCAATAATTGTATTTTGTCTAATTAGATTTTGGGGAACATATACAATGATAAAATGTTTAAAAAGAAGAAAATTGGAAAAGAATAGAAGAAATTTTGAAATGGAAATACATACATTTTATGAAGAAAATAAGAGAAGAAAGAGAAATAATTCTAAAATAAATGAGATCAAACTTTGAATATTGATGATAATAAATGAATTTATTTTAGATTGATGTGATGACATAAATAGTCATCAGAGTAGGGACTGTGAGAGTGTGAATTTTCTAACATGTTTATTATTGATTTTGGTATACTAAATGCATAATGAATTAACATGTAAAACGGGTGACTTTTGAAAATGGTCGCCACAGATCAATTTCTGTTCCTAACTGAGCAAAATTCTAACTAAATGATGTGGTTATTTTCCATAATTCAATGCTTACATAAAAGTGCAGTCAATGTTTTAATAGATGTGTCCACAGCTACCCCTAGTGGGTTGCTGCATTATGTCTTCCAAGGCCATGTTTTAACTGAACATTGCATAAGTTGAATGTTCTATTGTTTGAGTATGTTACTAATACGTGATTTTTACCTCGAGGATGGAAGTGGAGTTTGCAACAGTAAAAGGTTCTTCCTGAGAAGAGAAGTTTAGGCACGATGGAACAATGGAGCTACAGACAAGACGGAAGAGGAAAAGTTACTGTTGAGAAAATGTTCTAGTTAATGTAGCATTGTCGTATTTAAGGTTATCAATTAACTTTTCTATTGGCTGAAACGGAACCACCCCATGAACTGACCAATCATAAGCTTTTCAGAGATTAGTATAACTACCTAGGTTGGATTTTCTAGAAGGAGATCAGATGAGAAGAGGCAGAAGAGATTGAAGTCGTTAGATTCCAGTGTTCCTGTAGCAGTGTGGGTTTAGCTGTTGTTAGGCCCGATTCTTCTGAAGACATACCTGATGATGTCCCCTTGCTGAAGCAGTCTGCATGTTATGGTCGTATAGTTAAACGTATGACATTGTAATGTTTTCTGTGTCCCTTTTGCTTTCCAGGTACCAGCTGCAAATTATAATTTGATTGCTGCATATGAATAATTTTATAAATAATAACCAGAGTTGAAGAGTTTTTCTAGATTTGTGTTTCTAAATTTTTTTACATGAAGCCCAACATGTTAATGCTAATTTGTGGTTAGTGAGGGTATTAACTTGAAATGCTCATGATTTATACTGACATCTTTTGAGCGTTGTACTAATGTATACTTTGCCATTATTTCCAGTTCCAGTATTATTAATACGTGTCATTCTTTTAGAGATTATTTATTTGGTTGCTTTGATTAAACTGAGATATATAAGAAGTTCTAATCAACCAATATTGATTCCATATGTTTACCATTTGTGTTTGAAAGTTATTTTCATAACATTAGCATTGTTATTCTAGGGAAGTACATTTTACAATTCCTAATGAACTGGTGTGGTTATTGTTTGAGGTTCAATATCTTTGTTTATGCTGATTATTGTTGATGCTTACATTACTCATTTATGACATCCCCTCAAATCTATGTCGCTGTGATCCATTGACCTCTAGAGCCGAATCCACTATACAGTATAAATAATAGCTAAGATTCTGTGGCGCTGCAGCACATGTTTCCATGTTTTTGGGACAATACCTTCTTAGATTGATGCATTTGGAAGCTGAGTGCGCAGATCCCGAGATTGTAGGGGGAGAGTTTAGAAACACTGACAATGGACAGGGGCTCTAAAGGTGAGCTTGATTTGGTGGTGTTAAGAAGTGACAAACAAGTTGGGCTACAAAGGCAAAAAGAGGAGCTCAGGAAGCTATACACAGCAAGTCATAACTCATAGCAAGAAGGGTCGTGTATAGAGGAAAAACAAGCCTGAAAGTCTGCAACTTTTTTTGCTAAAAAGTTCGCTAATTCATTGCACTGAAATTATGAAAGGGTGATGACCAGAAAATTTTTATCGGGATCTGACAATGTTTTGATTACCTCAAAAAGAGTTTTAGGGCAATTTTGAGCTGAAGTTATTTTTTCAGAATAGAAAGAGGCTCTATTAGAACAGTAGTTTTTATCATAGCCCTTTTAAGCCAGCTCATACTTTTGTTTGTCCTTTTCACAGCAGGAAGGATGCCAGTCTCCTTCCAAAAATGTAAAGATCTTTTTGTTTTTATGCAAGGCATCACAAAACCATGGTGCCAAGAGAACGGTTCTATGATGCTTCCTGCATGTAAAAGGAATTCAAAAAATGAGCAACGATTGAAGACGATTATTAACAATGGGTGTGTCGGAATCCACTGATTTGCTCAGTACTGGGCAATCTTATTCTAAAGTGGAATTCAAAGCAGAATCATTAAGGGCCTCATTTATGGGATTGTCACGCAGTGCAGCACAGCAAGTCACCTTGCTGATCTGCACTGTCTAACAGAGAAAGAGCAGGAATGCACACTATTTAAGGCAATACCGTGCCTTCCTATCCCTCCCCTGAATTGGTATCTTTTGGCTGCCTAGCACCAGCACAGGCCCTCATGCACCATGATGCTGGGGTGCCTGTGTTGCATGCAGGGTTGTTTTGTAGCAGAATGAGGCAACTTTTTACACAAAAGCAATCCTGAGAGGTACAGTCCTCTTTCTATGTGTGCGGCACACATATAAAGAGGAAGAGGCAGGGCAAAATAGATATATTTCTCCTCCTCCCCAGGAATGTGTAGGATTTTGGCACATTCCCAGGTTTACTAGTTTTTATAAATCTGGGAATGTGTCAAAAACCATTGGAGTTGCGTGAGAAAACTCATGCAATGCCCATGGAATGCCTTCCCAGGGCAGAGTAATTCAAGACAATGATGTGCACTACGTTGCAATAACCACAGATTTTTACGTGGCTTCAAAAATCTTCTTACACTTTATTTCTCTCTAGCATCATGTTGTGTGATGCAAGAGTGACAAAAGCCAGCTCATATATGAGCCCCTGAGTTCTGACCAGCTCCAAACAAAGGAGACTGGCTGGTCCTCCCACATTCAGGGTGCCAAAGGAATATAATGGGAAATTTGTGCAGCAAAGTGATTGGACCAAGATAAAGGCATTGACTGGTCTCCCGGCAGACTCTTCATACTGGAGAATAGGGGGTCAAGCAGATGCCCAGACTCATGTGTGGACATATTTTTAATGAGCTATACATCCAGGGCCATAAAGACCTTCATCAGACAAGTGGCATTTTTCTAGGATAGATTGTCAAAGTGAAAGTTAAATCACCAAGTAAGGCATATTTTAATAAGTTGGCATATTTTAATATGAACGGGAAGAAAGCCTCTGAAATGCAGGTGCTCCAGTTACCCATAGGTCCATGAGGGCAATAAATTAGGGTGCAACACATGGTGAAACTATTAGCTAAGGACAGGGAGAAAACAAGGTCTCACAATCAGGTATCCTGAGTTGTCTATTTTGCATAAATATTGTGCTTTAAAAATAATTGCAATTCCTCTCCCTTTCCTATCCTGGTGATCCACTCTAAGTATGTGATATTCCGATGATAGTGCAGCAACGATATCTGGCACTGAGGCCTCAATGAGGCAGGTTTCTGTTAAGAAGGTTCGGGCCATGGTCAATTGAAAAATTGAAAATATTGGTGTGATGTTTAACTAGGGAGTGATAGTTGATATTAAAAAAATGAAAACAGCCAGAGTTGAGCTCCAATGTGTCAACACCTTTAGAGGGCAGGCGGTGGCAACTAGTCTGAACTTCATGTACTGGGTGAGGATAGACAGCCAGGAAGTTGTAACATGAGCACTTTCCCCAAATGGTGTCTGGATTCCCTAAGAGAGACAAGCTCCTGGTGTAATGAGGTGAAGAGCGAAAAAGTGAGAGACAGAGTAAACCGGCCTACCTGATGTAGGACTCCTGGCATCTCTGGCCCCTAGTTCCATTCAGGCATGTATGGGTGCAGATGGGCTTGCCTTTGGCACAGCTTTGCTGTGGCAGTGGTGCATGCACGCCAAAGCTGCAATGAAATATGCTGGCCGTGAATAGGTAAAAGAGGGTGATAGACATTAGAGCGCTAACTGCTCTGTAATAGCGCCCAACATGATGGCCAACAAGTGACTTATTTCTCCCCCAAAGTCTAATTATTTATGTGGAATAAAGGATTAGCAAGCCCCCGCTCCTCCAACAGATTCAACAAAATCAAAAACCTTTCAGGATTTTAGTTTAAACACTTTCTGATTCAGCAATATTTCAGCAGTAATTAATACAGTTTTAAAAAATGTAGCATCGTGTAACACAACACAGCAATTTGAGCTGTGTTTCCTTACTCTAGATTTATCAAGCTGTGCAAGGTGGCCTTGTGTGGCTTGATAAATCTCACTTAAGAGTTGTGTCACTCTTGTGCCCCATTGTGTGGAGAAACAGCGATGCACATCTTTAATACCCCAAGATTTATATTTTGTCAGACAAGGTGAGAGCCAATACTAAGGAGGAGGTATTCAAGATGCTGGTGTTAGGCATGAGTGAGCCCTCTAAGAGTCCCTGTCCCAGCCCCTGGTGCTGGCACCCATGGCTGCCCAACAAGGCGCCAAGCTGATGAGCTCATGGACAGGCTGCATACTGCCAAATTTCCCAGTACTTTTGATATGACATTGGGGCACTGGCAGATCGCTATGGCTGAGAGGGGCAAAGAGAGATCTGCATTCTCAACCCCAGTCGGCCACGTCCAGTTTAGGAGAATGCCCTTTGGTTTGAAGAATCCCCTGCCAACTTCCAGAGGTTGGTCAGCAGGGCCCTAGCTGGGAGGGAGGCATTCTCAGCTGCCTATCTGGAAGACAGAACTTTCTACAGCTCCAGCTGGAAGAAACACCTGTACCACCTCCAAGAGGCGCGTCAGGCCCTGCAGCAGGCTGGCCTGACTATCAAGGCAACTACGTGCTATATAGGGTAGGGTTCCATGGTATATTTCGGCTACAAGTTGGGTAATGGCAAGGAGCAGCCCCTCTGGGTCAGAGTGAAACCATCCTGGCCTGGTAACCCACTAAAACATTGATTAGGGTGAAGGCCTTCCTGTTAAGGAATATTGCACAATTGTTGGCCCTTTACAGAGCTAACTTTGCAGAAGCAGCCCAGTAAGGTGATCAAGACAGAGGCCTGCCAGAAAGTGTTTGGCGCCCTCAAGGAGGCCATGTGTACAATAGCAGTACCCAAGGCTCCTGACCTCTCTAATGAGTTTACAGCACAGACAGACTCTTCAGAGCAGGGCATGGGGTGGTCTTAGGACAGTCAAATGATGAGGGCCCAAACAAACCTGTAACCTTTATTAGCAGGAGGGTACTTCTACAGGAACAGAGGTGGAGTGCGATTTAAAGGAAGCCTTTGCTGTGGTCAGGACATTGAAAGAGCTGAGACCATATCTGTTTGGACTCCCTTCCAGATTCATACAGAGCATAGGCTCATGCATATGATGGGTGAAAATATCAAACTGTTGAGTTGGTCTATCTCCCTATAGGGAATGTGCTTTAGGTGGGACACTCTCCTGAGTCAGACCACACCAATGTTGATGGTCTCTCCAAGTTATTCTGCCTTAGTGATGAGAACTTCGAATGGGGTTGCGTAGTTCTCCCTGCTTTCAGCTGGGGGACACATGTTAAACCTGTCAGTCTTAGGGTGGTCTGCCCCCAAATATTTTTGCCTTCATTCTCTATTTTTCTGTGGGCCTTAGAACTCTGAACACTTTACCACAGCTAGCCAATGCTAGCCCGCATGTGTTCACTTCTTAAAACATGGTAACATTGGCTTATCCTCATTTGGCATATTTAATTTACTTATAAGTCCCTATTAAAGTGGCACTGCATGTGTCCAAGGCATGTAAATTAAAAACTACCAGTGGGTCTGTGGCACTGATTGTGCCACCCACTTAGCTGACATTTGGGCTTTGCATATTCCTCCCTAACAGCCATACACAAGACGGAGTTTTGTTGTGCCTGGATGGGCCATCACTGGCAAGATGGAGGGAGGAGCTGGGCACCGCCCCCCTTAAACCTGAATTGACAGTGCACTGCCACCTCACAAAGGGTTGCACACCCCCTTAGTTAAGTCTAGAGCCATGACAGGGGATGCAGGATGCCTGGGGTCTCCAAAAGGAAACCTCTAGAACTGGGGTCTTCAAACTCGGGAGCCAGTTCCCCTAGGGGAGCCTCAAGTGTTACAAGGGGGGTACCAGGCTGTGGCCAAAAGAAGCATTATGATGAAACAGGGTTGTTTTATGCTGAACAAAATGAATAGCAGTAAACTCCTCTGTAATGGGTCATCACTCACATGCTTTGTCATAAATATCCAGGCTGGGAGCATGGATCAAAAGGGAAGGGACTCCAAATAGTCTTCAAAACCCCCACCCCCACTTCTAATAATTACACTGTGATTACTTGTACACATTAGTAAGGCCTGTCTGACCACAATAGTATGTTTTGATTCATGTATTTGATTGCACTTTTAAAACAATAACAGAACTTAACTGCACATTTTTAAGTCTACACATATTTAAGTATTGCCACTTTAATAAAATAATTGTGGAAGATTCACAGGGGGGGGGCAATAATTTTTTTGTTTCACTAGTTTTAAGACCACTGTTCTTGGAGCTTCCCACCCTCTTTAAAAGCAAAACTGGGTATGCATTCTGGACATCAGATGCCACCACATCAGTACACTTCTGGGCCTGTGGATACTCTGACAGGAAGGACTGCTGTGTTGCTACAAGGACTGCCTGTCAGGACTGTCAAACGTTTCACCATTAACATCTCAGGAATGTCATGATGCTCGGAAAGGTCTCACTTTCTACACAACAGAGCTCCCAAGTGAAACACACAGGACCTCATTAGTGCCAGGTGAGGGGAAGGTAAGGAAAGGGAACAGCAGGGAAGATGGCCTAAATTACAACATAGGAAATTAGCGCAATCTGTTTTACTATGAATGATAATACTCATGTATTACCTCGCCTTCCTCCCTATTTTGTGTACCTGATGTCAAAGTGGGACGTGTCTTAGAGTCTTAAAAAAAATATGGCTTATGTGGATAATGACCAGGGCCTCAGTGTGTCCTCTCTAAAGAAATATCCGAAGCAGAAAGCATGAACAGACACTGTTAAGGTACGCACTACTTCCTTGTTGCTTTCTTCTAGTTAGTGCACCACATGTCCCACTTCTGAAGCAACTTTTCAGGAAGTTATATCTCATAGCAGTCTCTTTTAACTTAAATCAAAATCGATGCCCCCTTTAATATAGCAATAGGCTCTCTTGAAAGTTCAAGGGTACTTGTAGTTTTTGCATCACATAAAAAAGAAAATAAAAAATACGCAATAATTGCACTTCCGACAAAGTGTTTTCTTCAGTATTCTTAATGAAGTCTTGTAGAGTGATCTCTCAGGAGTAGTTTCACGAGATCAGAACACTGTTGAATGAAACAGAAATGAAAATGCAGGTGCTGATTTGATGTGTTATCCTAAATCAAGCTAAGAATAGCTGCGCTTGAAAAGGTTTTTTCTCTGAAGAAATTAAACAACTGTTTGGCGTCTCAGAAGAAAGCAATGCATCTCCACTCGAATAGCTTCCTCTTTCAAAGAATAAACATGCATTCATCTAGAGTGCTTAGGGTACTGGCTTCCCCACTAGAAAGAGACTGGACTTCTCTTTGAAACAGCTAAGAAGAGTTGATGCTGCAGAGCATAACTTGGAAACACCTTAATCAGGAGAATCCTTCCCCAAATCAAGAGTAATTAAGTTACGCTTCTTCTCATGCTAAAATACAAAATAGCAAGCAACTTCTGCAGGGTGTGGTTATTTTTTTACCTGGAGGTAACCTTGTTAAGTTCCCAGCAGGTTATGGTATGGGTAGTTCTAGTTTAACTAACCTTGAAACTGAAATGTAACTATTGAATATCTTTATGGCCCTTTTGATATCCTCAATAACCTCATATGGAATTGCAACCACTTCATATGGAGAACACACAATTGATCCTAGGTTAATTAGATTCTTTTGGGTTTGAATGTAATTTTAAGAACTGGTTTGTTAACATTTGTTGAATGGAAAAAAACACTTAAAATGCAACACTGATAAAATCGAAATTCTCCTGTTTGGAATGGCAAATCTGTTCTCCCCTACACAATGGTGGCCAAACTCGGTGCCCCCTCCTCCTGCCACAGAAGAAGTGGCAAAAAATCTGGGAGTCAAATTTGATAACTCCCTACTTCCAACCTCAAGTTCTATCAGTGTTCGGTATGTCTTATTCGACGATCAAGGTCCTGATTCCCTCCGTGGTGTCACAATTCCATTATTGATCATGGAACTTGTAATGTGGTGGACAGGATACCCATCACGTTTGTGATGGAGTATTCCTTCCGCCAAACCCTTAATCAGACCCTAAATCTTGAAAAAGTTTTTTGACTTCCTATACCTAGCTGCAAGGAAAACAGTCATTTTTGTATCCTTTATGGAGGGATTTTAAAGCAGTTCCTCCATAAACTCCAGATGGTCCAACACACGGCTTCCAGACTGGTGCCTAAACTCCCCAAACAGAGTTCTGCTTCTGAAGCACTCTGAAGTTTGCACTGGCTACCGGTTCATAAGAAAGTTTTCTTTAAGATTCTTGTTCTTGTCTTCAGAGCTTTTCATTCCACTGGCACTAAATGTCTCACTGCCCGGTTCAGTCATCATAGGACTCACAGAATGCTGAGTTCTTCAAATGCCAATTTTCTAAAACCTCCATCTTTCAGGCTTAAGACGTGGTGTGGCAAGTCCTTCATGGTTTTAGGTTTGAAAGCTTAGAATCAACTTCCTGGCCCGCTTCAGTTAGATGAGAACGAAGCTAGTTTGCAGAAGAGTTTGACATGGCTCTTTCTTGTACCGTATACGCTGCCATTCATTATTATAGTCAGGTGGGATCTCTTATTGACTCACTTTCTGCCTTTCTCTGTTGATGCCTTTTTAGGTGGTCCTTTTTTATAGTGATTCATGGGTGCAGTTTGTGTTTGAGCTAGTGCCAGGATACTCTTGTTTGAGTGATCATGTGTTCAATGAATACCATATGCATTCATTCATTCAAAATGAAATGGGCTGATATCATAATCATGACACTGTCACTCTGCTGGACTACTTCTCTGAAGAAACTGCTGCCCTGCTGTGCTGTCTTGCTCTTCCCTTTTCTGTGTGAGAAAGAATGGTCCTGCATGTAGGAAGGTGGCCGGGTTTGTAATGCGCTCCCAAGGAACTTACACCTTATACCAGTTCCAGTTATCCCTTATTAGTGGCATGTAGGCAGTGTCTAGAAGCCAGGCTCTCTAGGGGTAACTGTAGCTGAGTAGCCAAGAATTATCTAGGAGACATGCAATACCGCTATAGTCACACAGTACTCACAAACATGAAAGAAAATACTCATTGTTATAAAAATAAAGGTACTTTATTTTGGTGACACAAATGCCAAAAATACAATATAAACTATACTACCTTAGGAGGTAAGTGATACGCAAATTATATACACTAGTATGCAGAAATAGCTGTAAAACAGTTAGAAAATAGTGCAAATAGTGAAAATCACTAGAAATGGGCCTAGGGGAAACATAAACCATATACTGAGAAAGTGGAATGTAAATGTCTGTTTCCCACCTAGGCAATTGTAGTGTGTAGAGGGGCACTAGGAGTATTAGAAAATACCAAAGGTAAGTAATAGAACCCACCCAGAGCCCAAGAAAGCAGGAGAAAATCACAGTAACTTTCCTAGAGCACACAAGAACACAATAAAGAAGATAATGCAAGAACCAGAAAAGACTGCAAGACACCAACAGTGGATTCCTGGGCATGAAGACCTGTGGAAGAAGGGGACCATGTCAAAGAAGCACAGAAGAATCCAGGGAGAACAGGAGCCCCTGCTAACCCGGATGAAGGTGCAATAGAAGAACCACTGGTGAAGAACAACAGTCAGTACTTCACCCAAGAAGACGGATGTGGGTTCATGGTTGGTGCAGATGATGTCCCACGCCAGATGGAAGATTGCAGTCTGGTTTGTGTCACTGGATTCCACCAACAAGTCTTGGGACATGCAAAGCTTGCGGTTAGCGGAAAATGGCGCTGCCCGGGACCAGGAGGGACCTCTCCCAAAGGAAATCCTTTGTTCTGCCTTCCTGGACTCGAGTTGCTCAAGCAAAAGGAGGTAAGAAACCTGTCTGAGAGGTGACAGCAGCTAGGGATGCCTGGAAAACCTCAGGAGGCTGGAATGGCAATACTGGGGGTCCTCTAAGGAGCCCCCACAGTGCATGGAATCATACAACCAATGCTTGCAAAAGCATTGGGGTATGATTCCATCATGTTTGATACCAAATATACCTATGTTCAGAGTTACTGTTATGTCGCTGGACACAGGTAGTGACCTATATCCATTACAGGAGTAAAATGTCATCCCCCCGCTCACGAAGTCCGGGAAAATGGTTCCGGAGGTTGTTGGGGCACCTCTGCTAGTGCAGGGGCACCCTCACACACAGGTACTTTGCACCCTGCACTCAGGGCTGGAGGGCCTGCTTTAGGAGTGACTTATAAGTGACCTGGTGCAGTGTAAATGACAGTGAAAGGGTGCATGCACCTTTTCGCACAGGCTGCAATGGCAGTCCTGCAGAAGCCTTTGTATGGGCTCCCTATGGGTGGCAAAAGATATGCTGCAGCCCATTGGAATCCCCTGGAACCCCAATGCCCTGGGTACCTAGGTACCATATACTAGGGACTTACAAGGGGGCACCAGTATGCCAATTGTGGGTGAAATACTGGGTTACCATTATGCAACAGCCATAATTAAAGGAGAAAGCATAACTACTGGGGTCCTGATTAGCAGGATCCCAGTAGACACATTCAAACACACTGACAAACAGGCCAAACAAGGGGTAACCAAGCTATAAAGAGTCTACTTTCCTACACTGCATCCCTTGAACCCAGAACCCAGAGTGACTCCAAAGGCTAGTTGGCTGGCCTCCTGATCTGAAGCCTCAGGAACATAACCAACTTCTAACCACCTTGCATGTGCACCTGGACTCTGCCATCTGTTAGTCTACCCTTCCAAGTGGTGCCACCAGAGTCCTGGACCCTTATAAATGGACTGGAGATGCTCTGCCAGACTCTGTGGGTCCAGCTGATCTGACACATTTCCTCTGCAGCATGGCCCAATCCTGAGCAGAACCAACACATCACCACTTCTGTGTGGATTGGAACAATCACAAAGAACGACATCAGAGCTTTTTGGAACTGCCACATCGCCAAAACTGCACAATGTGTCCTTGGAGCAGGTTCTCCCAACACTCGTCAGTAGCACCCTCAGTTATGAAAATGGACTCCAGATTGCTGCCTCACAGCTCTTCGGAATTGACTGATCACCCCAACTGCGTGCTACATCCTTGATGCAGAGCTTTTCATCACAAGCCCCATCGATAGAACTCTTGATGATGATGCATGCATATAGCAGCCTCGCCACATATCAGAACTGACACATTGCTTTGGCTGCAAGACTCATCTACGACTCCAATCCACGTAATGCTCAGCAGACCTAGGATTTAAGGTACTCTGTTCAGCTGTCCTCACAGGGTCCCTATTGCCAGCCTGTGGTCCATCACAGTTGGCCTGAACTTGTGACTTTGTCCTGGTCCAGTGAAACCAGTTATCCACAGTTGGTGCCTTGTGCTTTTTGGCACAATTTTTACTTAAATCTTTAAAATTGAACTTCTCTGGTTCTATTGATTGAATTTTTGTCATATTTTATTGATTAAATTATTAAGCTCTATTTTTCTAACTTATGGAATCTTTTTTACTGTTCTACTGTTCGAAGTGTTGCACAAATACTTTACAAATTGCCTCTAAGTTAAGCCTGACTGCTTTGTGCCAAGCTATGAGGTGATAGAGCATGAGTTAGTTTAGGGTTTGCTTGTGCCTTACCCAGACAATGACTGTGGTTCCTGCTTGACCAGGGCTCATGGCGCAGTAAACTAGTAACCCAATTTCTTACACAGATCTCAAAAGCCAATTGATAATTAGGAAGGCCCCTCTGCTGCAATGACGTTAATTAAATATGGAAATGGCTCCTAATTGACAAATGCTTCACATCTTTACAATAGGATGTAATGCATAAACTTAGTGAAAAGTCACCGTGTGCCAAAATCCTTTAAGAGCCACCATTGTGTCATTGATACATTTGGAATCTGACTGTCTTTTGTGAAACTGTGCCCTATTTTTTTTTAAATAAATGATGTTAGAAATGGGGTTTCTGGTTGGCTAGGGTATGCACCTCAGCCAGGCAGAATTTACCCACTCTAGTCAGGGCAAGGGAGTTACACGTCCAAGATAACCCCTGCTCACCCCCTTGGTAGCTTGGCACGAGCAGTCAGGCTTAACCCGGAGGCAATGTGTAAAGCGTTTGAACAACACACACAACACACGTGACGCAATATCCCCACCACAAAGGAAACACAACACCAGATTATATGAAAATATACTGTATTGTACACAAGGCAATTATCAGACCAAACATCACATATCAGTACTATCCTGCTACCTTAGCAGTTGTCAGAACGTTACACATTAGTTACTCTGCAACCTAGCAGTAGTCTCACATAACACACAGGTTACTCAGTATTCTGCAACATAAGCAGTAGTCAGGAAAACATGTTATTACATCACAGCACTTGTCATAAGAATATCATAAAATGCCAATAGTAGGAACATTAGAAAACATATGGCAAGT
The DNA here is from genome assembly GCF_031143425.1 of Pleurodeles waltl. Taxonomy (NCBI): domain Eukaryota; kingdom Metazoa; phylum Chordata; class Amphibia; order Caudata; family Salamandridae; genus Pleurodeles; species Pleurodeles waltl. Next base: position 865,815,166 of record NC_090438.1, read on the forward strand.
TAGAAAAACATATTAGCAAGCATGTCCATAAAATGAACATTTGCATACACATATGTAAAAACATCAAACGCAGGTAGGTAATATATGAATCAAACAAAAGTCTGTAGAAAGAACTTTGGATTGCAACTATATTGGTCCTTTAAACAGTACCTGGTTGGATGAAGGCACCTCCAGTGCCTAGAAGGCGAACAATGGGGCCCCCGGCGCTCCTATGCGCAAAACGGGGGCCTCCCTTATACTCTGGGGTCAGAGGAGGGCGACATGCACCTCCTCTCTTTTATAGACAGGCCCCTCCGGGGACCGTGATTACTGGGGGGCCCCCAGGGCCTCAACCGGCCCTCACGAGGGGGGCCAAAGCCAGCAAAAACAACTTAGGGCAGGAGGGGAGCACCACGCACCCCCTCCGGTTTAATGACAGGCCCCTCCCAGGACCCGCGATCTCTGGGGGCCCCCCCGGGCCTCCACTGGCCCTTCCACCAAGGGGGGGGGGCACAATAATATCAGTTTTACCTAACAGCAGAAAAGGAGCGTCCTGCTTCTAAACCAGAGGCCAGGGGGAAGGGGGCACTCCCCGCGCCTTCCCCTGGTCCTGCCGTGAAGCCACAAGAAGATCGGACCCCTCCTGGGGCCCGAGCAGACACTCGCCTGCACCCGATGCGGTGCGCGAGTGTTCTTCCAGCTTCCCGGGCCGCTGCGGTGATCTTATTTAAAGGGGCACAATGCAGCAAGGAGCCTACGAGCTCCCAAGGCTCCATAAGCGCGCTGCAATCAGCGCTATGGCAGCCGCAACCACGGAGAAGCACCCCTCGTGAAGAAATGGATGCAGGGGTCAGGGGCCACAGCACCCTGCCCCTGGGGAGCAGAATCTTAAGACAAGGTCCTCAGGTGGAGGGCCCAGCTACAGGCCAGCACAAGGGAAAGGCAGCAAGTGGCAAGTCCTTCACAGTGACCAGGCAGGTCACCGGTCAGAACAGCAGCAGCAGTCCATGGCGGTTCCTGGTGAGTCCTTTCAGCCTTTGGTGTCCAGTTCCAAGATGATTCCAAGAGTCTCCAAATTGTGGGGAAAATTCCCCTGTACTTAGAGTCAGTTCTTACAGTGTTTTACAATGGTAGGGAGAGGAGGTTCCAGCCAGTTACAACTGGTTCTGGGAGTGCCCCCTCTCTCCTTTCAGCACAGCCTCCAAACATCAGTGGGGGGTTAACGACCCTATTGTGTGAGGCCAGGGCACAGCCTTTACAAATGTAGGTGTGCCCCGCTTCTCCCTTCTCTCAGCCCAGGAAGACTATTCAGTATGCAGATGCACCTCTGTGACACCTCCACCCTCCCTGTGTACAGGCTGTCTGAAAAGTATGCACAAAGCCCCAACTGTCACTCTGCCCAGACGTGGATTGGAATCAAGCTGCAAAACACCAGAGTCATAAGCACAGATAAATGTGCACTTTCTAGAAGTGGCATTTCTGTGATAGTAATAAAAAATACACCCACACCAGTAAGCAGTATTTATTATCACCATCACAACCATACCAAACACGCCTACGCTACCCCTCATAAATCAGACAATACCCTTTACACATAAGGCAGGGCATTTCTAATGCAATCCTATGAGAAGGCAGCACTCACAGAAGTGAGACACCAAGTTAGGCTGTTTGTCACTACCAGGACAGGCCATGCAATATGGCACATGTCCTGCCTTTCTACATACATGGCACCCTCCCCATAGGGCTAGCTAGGGCGTACCTTAGGGGTGACTTACATGTAGTAAAAGGGGAGTTCTGGGCCTGGCAAGTAAGTTTAGATGCCAGGTCCCCGTGGCAGAAAACTGCGCACACAGGCCCTGCGCTAGCAGGCCTGAGACAGGTTTGAAAGTCTACTTCAGTGGGTGGCGCAAGCAGCGCTGCAGGCCCACTAGTAGTATTTAATTTACAGGCCCTGGGTATAGAGATACCACTGTACAAGGCACTTATAGGTAAATTAAATATGCCAATTCGGTATAAGCCAATCATACCAACTTTAGATAGGAGAGCACCTGCACTTTAGCACTGGTCAGCAGTGATGAAGTGTTCAGAGTCCTAGAGCCAACAGCGAGAGGTCAGAAAAACTAGGAGGAAGGAGGCAAAAAGACTGGGGATGACCCTGCGTAAGGCAAAAAGTCCAACAAATGAGTAAATACACTCCTAATTAAAGATGTCAAATTGGTCAAGGCATGGCAGAAAAAATACAAACTCTTCTCTGAATACTGGTTTTTATTGTGAGATCTTCAGAAAAAAACATGGTAATGCCACGTCCAAAGTTACCACTATCATGGGATACAGTAATTACTATGTGCAATTTTGCCAAACTATTGCAATTATGGCTGCCTGCACAGTACTTCTTGTAAGTTTTTTTTTTATCATATTCAAGACAGTTGCCACTGGGTTCTAACTTGAAAAATATGCTCATGGAAAACCCTAAGGTGCAGTTTTCCCTCACATTTTGTTATTCAGAAACAGACAGATTCTCGATACTATATCCATCCTTACATACCTTGGTGATATATCTTCAAAGTACATAGACGTGGAGTTAAAAAATCTTTCCTTTTTAATATTTTGTCTCTCGATATTGTGAATTTTGGCATTTCAGACTCGATATTCCCTACTACAATCAATAATAAAACAGAATTGTGGGGCGAAGCCAATCGCCGACGAACATGGCCACTTATTAGACTAGCTACGCTCACGCCTTGCATTTTCCTCAGTGAACAGTACATAATCATCCAGCCCCAGCTGTGATCAGACACTGGGTTTCTGGTCGCTGACCACCAGAGATGACAAAGATCCTGACATATCCTGGTGGTAAGAAACGAGGAAGGCGACATGGGTTATGGCCTGAGCAACGAGGTGCCTCCCATCCCAGAGTCTGAGCCCAGCTGCGACCAGCGGCGGTCAATGTCAGGGACCTAAAAGCTCGTTGCTGACTGGTTTAGGCAGAGTGGGACCAAGACTCCGATAAAGATTGCTGAGAGAGCAGCACCTTCAACCCTCTTGGGAGCCTCCAGGGCAAGCTCTCTGTGGTATCTTGCCTGTTTCCTGCATGTCAAGAAACAAGAAAAACAAGAAAGTCAGAGCCATGTTTTAATGTGATGAGGTAGATAGTAGGGAACTTAGAATGTGGAATACAGAATCTAGGCAGAAGTGGAATGATGCAAGTGTGTTGGTCTCTAGCAGATGATATGGATGAAACATTTCTATTGTACTGATATACTTGAATAAATCTTTTCTTCAATTCTACTCATGAGCTTCCACTTCTTCACATTGGCAATGAGCGCACAAAGAAACCAGCTTCAGCTGTCTCAAGAAATTCCTTTTATTAAGGAATTAAGGCAATAACTTTACCTTTTTTTATGAAGAAACGTCTTGCTAATGCGTCCCTTTATGATAATTTATTACACATCAGGACTCGTTTTAGGCCATATGAATCTTTTGACCCAGTTGAGAGACACCTTAGGACGAGATAGCTAATCAATATGTCAATCAATACGTCAATAATGTCATCAATATTTATCACAACAATACATTTTACTTTAGTCAAAGTCATTAATCAAATCAAGACACTACCATGACTTTCAGCCATGAATAACCACACTGATTTAGTAGAATTTAATGAGTTTTATGATCTATTAATTACAATCTAAAACCAGATGCGTTAATCTCAACACCAAGAAACATAATAGCATAGTCACGATATGGCAACTTTGATAAGAATTCATTAAAGCAAGAATCACAAACATCAGAACATAACACGGCGTGAACATAGATCAAATTCAACAGAGTGTCAATATTGCGTCAGTTCAACGAAGCATAGTCTCGGTCGTTTGTCTATTTGCGTCAGTTTTGGTGAACACCTGTCCTAACCACTGATTAGCATTCGCATGTTGGGCTTCATGCAAAACAATTTACAACACTATTTTGGAAAACATCTAACTGAGGTCTCTGTCAAAATAAGCAGTTGGTACCCAGAAAGGAAAAGCAAACAGACAAATCACAAATGCATTGTCATAATTACCTACAAGGTTTAGGTCAGCGCACAGGTTCAGTCTTCGTCTTCAGGACATCATTCAATTCACCATCAGTCAAACCTCAGCTCGGGGCAAAAGGGCACTTCCCTCATAAGGAGGTACAGTGTAACATGGACAAATCTAAGGGCGAGGATGGTTTTAAGTAAAGCAACAAGTCATCAGACAGAGTGACAGAGTTTCTGGATAAAATCAATAGCATTCCCTAACCCACCTAAATGACTCCCATGACATGGGTTTTCATCCCTTTTCCATTGTACATTCCCCCAAAATTCTATTGGTCATCTGTTATACCCCACTATCTTTAACCTATCAGAAAATAGATTAGGTAACCTAACTCTTCACCCCATATTATTTTACAAGTCTTTGATTGGTCTTCATAATTGACGTCTTCAGAGGTGGCACGTCCGGTATGATTTCATCTTTCTGTAATTCTTTGCACATCTTTTGGTCAGCAGTTCCATTGTCTTCACTGGTTTGAATGACCTTGTACATTACATTAATCTACACTGTTTCAGTTTGTTTTTAACATTTATTCCACGAGCAAAGAAAAGTATGCATGAGAACGGATCTAACATGGTTACATTCGTCTTCTAATTTGAAGAAAAAGAACATGCAGGGTCGTGTCCTTTTATAAGTCAGCACATTGCAAAATAGGAAAATACATTTGATATGAAAACCAAACAGCTAAACTTCGGCTCATTCTAACTTAAGGCCTATGGGGATTTCAGCACAGATTCAATAACGCAGTCATTAGTACAAACTTACTTAAACGTGATATAAAAATTTTGGTCATTATTATTAGTCTACGTATACATTGGCGGCCCCTCCCCTTAGTCACATTTCAAGTGCACGGTTAAGCAAAAATGATTATTATTATTGTTTCTATGCAGCATTATCACACATTAATTCATAAACATTTCATGTTAATATAGATTATATAAGTCACGCTCTCTCAGTCTCAACATGGACCCCTGAACATGTCTCTGCTTAGGATCAGTGTTTTGGTGCAACAAGGTACTATAATTTTTTTGTATATATTTATTGTGCTCATATTACGAGTAGCAGTTCTTACCAACTTATTTTTGGGCTCACCTTGTCACACTGCTCGCTCTACACACATGTTGCTTTCAGCTGCCAGAGACTCACCAACACGTCATTGGGCTCATCTCTTCAAACTCCTCGTGCTTCTCACATGCTGCCTTTGCTAGAGCTGGTGTCTTGATAAAAATTATTAATGAGAGTTTATGTATTTTGAATAATACGTTTATGTAGAAAATGTAATAACGTAGAAAAATAATGCACACATTTGAAAATGTGATCACTAAGGATGGCCACCAAATGTTGACGAAATGTACTAATCAATAATTAAATAGTATGAAATATTGAATATATTTTAGACTAATGCAGTAATATGTCATATTGAGAACTATGAAGTTAGCTTTAGCTTTAAAAATTGTAGGCCTAAACTTAACAAGTGTCTTGGCCTACTTGCCAGGCCTCATGTAAAGGTGTATTTCTTAGTGTTTAATAGAAAGGATGACCAAGTGAATTAAACTGTGAAAGTCTATTGTATTGTTCAAATGTGCTCATAATGGAAGCTTTTCATGTGAACTGACTGCTAGAAAATGATGTTCTTCCTAATGCAAACTTTTATGTGTAATGTGTGTGAGACTAACTTTCCCAGGACAAGAACAATGAAGATACTGACTAGAGTATAAACTGCAACAATATTGTTTCCTGACAAGCCGGATGATGAGGACATCGCAAGATGAACCAATCAACAATATGAGAACGGAGAAATATTAGAATTCATAGATTTGGGATATTAGCTTTACTGGACAGAATGTAAACATACGATTAACTGACTAATAGGAAATTAGGGGATAGTTTAGATGACTTTAATATAACAACCCTCATTCTGAGAGAAGACAGCATTCGCCCTTATTCTTTCTGACCGAGAAATTATTATTTTCTTATGCGAGACGTGCTAACGTTAATGCTTAAATGACTTTGCCCCATTTAAAATTCTGATGCTGAAGCCTAATGCTTTGCTGATCAACTGATGTCTTGAAGACGAAGACTGATTCTACTTTGCTGATCCATACCGGGATAGGTATATTCTGAAATGTGATTATTATGCATATTTTCTTTTTATTTCTGGGTACCAACTGTGCTGTTTTGATAGAGCCAGAGTTATATATTTTTCTAAATTTGTGTTACTAAATTGTTTTGCATGAAGCCCAACATGCTGATGCTAATCTGACGTTAGCTGATTTATGATAACAGGGACTAATGCTTGGTGAATTTCTCTGCTTGACTTCATGTACTTCATTTCATTTACGCAGCTGACTTTGTTATTGATTTGCACTGTAACTTTAGAATGTGTTGCAGTTCAAGCTTTGATTCTATTGCATTTCTTCCGCCGCCTTGGGCAACCAGTATTGTTTCTGTATGTGTTTCATTTGATTTTGAGATTAATCTAGATGACCTTAGTATTGTTAATATAGGGAAATAAGCATTCCAAACTTTTACTAAAGGTGTGGTTATTCATGACTGGAATGTCATGGTGCGTGACAATTTCTGACTCCATTGATTATTGATGTTATTGATTACTAATGATTATTGATTATTGTGTATTGATTATTGATTATGTACTGGAGCTATGGTAAGAACATCTTAATTATGAGTCAAAAGGTTCAAACGACCTATTTGCGTCCCCTTGTAAGTTTACTTATTAAGGACAGGCATGCTAACACCTTCAGTAGTCCTGGGAGGAGACTTGTGCATGTGCTGAGACCTTCATTCAACTGACTTGGCCAACACGTCATCGCTGGTACATCCTTCCTGCACGTGCATCATTTCGGCATTGCTAGGGTGATGCAGCCTGTATGACGTACACAGAGCTAGCGAGCCACATTGAGGCCAACACATTATAGTTGATATGTCCTTTCTACATGCGCATCCTCTCTGCATTTCTAAGTCATTGCAGCCTTTACATGGTGCAACATTGGTGGATCACATCATTTTGAAGCAGCAGTCTACCCTCAGCTGGCTAAGGTACACAATGCTTTCATGAGGGAACAGACACAGAGCTTCAACACTGTTACCAAGGCCCAGGACATCAGGACATCATTGATTTTGCAGTGATGTCCACACCATTGTGGCACATCATTTCTCTTGTGATATGCACACCTTGCTTTAAAAAAACATATTTCAACAGCATTTGTTGAATCTGAACCTCTACTATATATATATATATATATACATATATATATATATATATATCACAAAAACTTACTTCAACACATTTGTCATTGCTAACTAACATCATCTTCAGTGATGTGCACACCATTGCTGCATATCTTTCCTCTCGGTGATGTGCGCACCATCGCTACATAACTTTCTTCTCAGTGATGTGTACACCTTTGCTGGATATCTTTCTTCTCACTGATGTGCACACCTTGGCTGCATTTCTTTCTTCTTGGTGGTAGCAACATTAATATGTTACATTGTTAGACAATTTTAACCTTTGGCTGCCACATACATATACATTTAATATTCTTGATTTATTTACTTGTGAAATCAGAACCCTCTGTTTTACAATAGATGCTAAGAAATATTTTACTGTTAAGTTTAGAGATTGTTTCTGACTTTAAGTCATAAGAGTTACTCTTACTCTGATCTCTATACACCAAGTTTGTTTTGTTATCAATGTCTCCCTGACATTACTGCCTATAATACATTTTTATGTCCAAGGTGCAGAATGTAACGCCACCACCTTTCTTCTTGACAAACCCAGGGGATCCACCCTAAATGAAAAAAGAAATCCTACAATATGCATGTGTTTGTGGTGTTTCACTAAGCACTAATAGGAAAACCTCTTTGTTGCTTCACTGTTTGGGCTCAGAAGGACATGAGGTCTCTGCACATTTATCAGACTTAAGTAATAGTGAGGCAAACAATATGAATGAGTTTGAGATACGCCTGGCTAAACTAGATAAGCATTATCTACCAAAGGTGAGTATTATCTTGGAGTGCTACCTCTTCGGTAGGCACATGCAAAAAACACAAGAGTCAGTTGAATCTTACATCACTGATTTATGCAAGTTGGGTGCTACAGGCAAGATTGAGGGAGTGTTAGAATAGCAAATATGTGACCGGTTCATGTTGGGATGTAATATAGGGGAAAAAAATATGAACTTTGGCAGAAGGACAATCCTGCTTTGGATGAAATGTTGATTGTAGCAAAATGCATAGAACATTCCCTTGCTTGAGTTGAGGTGCTGAAAAAAGATAAAGGTGTAGTTGATTCTGAGAAGGTATAGACTGTTGAGGGGACCTCTGCTAAGCGAATGGGGAGTTCTGTCAAATCAAATAGTTCTTTATCTGTTGACAATAAGAAAATGGCTAAAGGGAAGTGCTTTTGTTGAGGAAGTGGCAAGCATCTTGCTAATAACAAGCCCTGTCCCGCTCTTCCAGTCAAGTGCCACAGTTGGGGTAAAATTTGACACTTTGCTAAGTACTTCATATCGTCTTCACATTACAGACGAAGTGGGGTTTGATGACAGTATTGACTGTGACTGTGAGTATGATTAATTACATTGTGGTGAAGTTGTACTACAGATAGATCATCATAAAAACAATGGTCCTGTTTAAAATATGTTAGTCAATCGCCAATCAAATGTTTGATTCTGGGGCAACAATTTCCCTAGTCCTGCAAAAGTTCTATTGGAAAACCTAAGGGAAAAGTTAAAATGCAAAAGCCCGACATAAAACCACTTGCTTATGGTAGTGGTTAACGATAAAATTGTTAGGATACTTTTGGGGTGATCTGGATTATAAGGGGTCGTTTAACTGTGAGTAAAAGTTATATCTTGTGTAAATGAGTCAATATTATTAGTTGAGTGAACCAAGGTGATCAAGAAATTCTGTTTGATCCAGGGAGTGAACTCTGCATTTGTTTTAAAGAAAGGACTAAAAATGAGGAACAGTTCTAGCTTCAACATCTGAGGTGGATGTTCACAAGGTTAGAGGAAAAAATGAACTCATAAATGCATGTTTGCGCAAAGAGATTAAGGATGTGTTTACAGACAAATTGGGTTGTTTCAACAAACACAATCATAAAATAGTACTTCAAGATGGGGCCGTGCCTCAGTCCCTCAAAGTGAGGGGTGTGCCTCTATCATTATGCAATGCCATGCTCTCTGAACTTAACAAGTTGAAACGTGAGGGCATCATTGTTGAGACAGAGGCACTTGAGTAGCTTGAGCTCATTGTCTTTACGTTAAAAACTTCTGGTGAAATGAGGCCATGTCAGGATCTGAGGGGCCTTAATAAGAGCGCGGTTGCTGATAAGTATCCAGTCCCCAATATTTCAGAGATGCTCACTTTACTTGACGGAGCTGTCACTTTTTTCTACTCTAGATCTCAGGGCACCATATCATCAGATTAAGGGGCATATTTGTACTTTGTTTGCACCAAATTAGCGTCATATTTTTTTGCTCTAATTCGGTGCAAAACTAACTCCATATTTATACTTTGGCGCTATACCTGTCTAGTGCCAAATTTATGGAGTTAAAGTCATTGTTTGGACGTTGAGACCTACCTTGCCCTAATGAGATGCAAGGTAGGCGTTCCAATGCAAAAAATGACTCTATGGCTTTAATGCCAAATGTATACTCCTGTGCATAAATGGTGCATGGGAGGGAGGAGGGGTCAAAAATTGGTGCAAAGCTTGCTTTGCCCAATTTTTTAATGCCTGGGTCAGGGCAGGCGTTAGGGGACCTGTGGGCCTATTTCCATTGTGGAACACCATGGAATAGTCCCATAGGTGCCCTCTCAAGCCCCAGGGACACCCCCACCCACACCAGAGGGACAGCGGAGGATGGTAGACCCCATCCAAGGTAAGTACAGGTAAGTATTCTATCTTTTAAAGTGCCATAGGGGGTCCTGAAATGGGCCCCCATACATGGCACAGGGTGCAATGGCCATGCCCAGGAGACCATGGTCCCCTGTGCTGGTCATTGGGGTGGTGAGCATGACTCCTCTCTTTTCTAAGACAGTAGTCATGTGGAATGGATGGTTTTGCATCAGAAAATGATTCTAGGCAGGTTAGAGTAATTTTTTTTTACTCTAACCTGCCTAACATCATTTTTGGGTGCAAAACCCCCTTCTTCCATACCGCCATCCCCACCCGACTAACGTCATTTTTTTTTTACGCTAGCCTACCCTTTGCACCAGCTTGCACCATTCCATAAATATGGTGTCCAGCTGGTGCACAGAAATGGGGCAAGCCGGTGCTAAACTTTTTGGTGCAAAACTGCGTTAGTGCAGTTTTGCCCCAAAAAGTATAAATCAGGGACTAGGTTAGATGTCACCTCTATGAATCTTGTCACTTTCATCACACCTTTTGGTATGTTCAAGTACATGAGGCATCCTTTTGTGTTGAACTCTTCAGTCTCCCTGTTCCAAAAAGCTATGGAGGACATCTTGGGAGACATTTCTGGGGATAAAATTAACCAGGACAATGTCTTAGTGTTTGGAAAAACCCAAGAAGAATACGATGACAGAATCAAACATGTTTTGAATAAATTAAAAGAGAGAGGCCCTACCGTTGAGGGAGAATAAGTGTAGATTCGGTCTTTCAGAAATTCAATATCTTGGTCACTGGCTTACCAAAGATGTTGTTAGGCCAAAAAGACAACTAGTGGAGACTATTGAAGAACATCCCACTTTTTTAGGCATGACAGAATATTTTAACAAGTTTGTGCCCAAGTTTGCAAGTCACACTTTTTACACTCCTTAAGTAGGGTATAAAGTTCTCTTAGTGCGCTCAGTGTGATTTGAAGTTTCAATGTATCAAGAATGCTTTGCACAATGCCCCCTCTTTACAAAGCTTGGACAGCAGGAGTCAATCCATCTTAGTTACAGATGCCAGTGCCAAAGGTTAGGGTACGGTTTTGAAACAAGTTAAAGAGGTGAAGGAGGAAACTATGTTGTTTCTGTCTAGAGCTTTAATTGGACCTGAAGACCACTACTCAGTGATTTAGAAGGAAGCCCTTTGTATTTATTGGGCCATCAAGAAACTCAAGAAGTTAGTCTGGGGAGGAACCTTCATAGTCAGGTCTGGTCATAAACGATTGAGACAGATTTTCTGTAAGAAAATTCTGGATGCCATTTCTTCTCATATCAGCAAATGGGTAGCTGCATTCCAGGAGTACAACTTCAGTGTTGAGTATGTTCCTGGACCTGAGAATAAAGTAGTTTACCGTCCGTCACAGCTTGTTACTCAACAAACTGAGTGTGACTTGTGGGATTTAGAAGACGTCAGTGTCTGTTAAGCCACCAAAGGAGTAATTAGTGAAGAAGTATGGAAAGCTCAGTCAGTAGAAGATGTTTTACAGAGAGTTTTGGTATAGGTTTCTAATGGGTGGTCCAACAGGAATGGTTTGTGTAATGAACTCCAGAAATATTGGAATGTGCGCAATGAGCTTTCTGTCAAGAAGGGTCTTTTTTAGAGGGCACAAGGCTGGTACCCTCTAGTCTAGTCAGGGAAAAGATTATTCATCTAGGACATTGAGGACATCAAGGGATTTCAAAGACTAAAGGAAGAATTAGGCTTTAATTCTGGTGGCCTGGTACTGATGTACAAGTTGAGAGGGCTGTGTAAGATTGTTGGGACTGTGATTCCAGTGATAAAATGTGTAAGACTGGGGTTCAACCTTTGGTTTTGAGAGAGAAACATGTAAGAGTATAGCAGGAAGTGGCTTTAGCTATAATAGGACCGATGACCACCAAGACTGGACAGAACTATGTTTTAATCTTGGTTGACGTACTCAGCTGGCCAGACATTTGTGTTACTCAAAATACAGAAACACAGAAAGCTATTGAATTTTTTTAGTGATCTCATCAAAAGGAAAGGTTTGCCTGATTGTATTTTATCTGATAATGGTGTGCAATTGGTCTCCAATTAGTGTTCATTCTATCACCCAGAGAATGGTAGAGAGGTTTGAAAGAATGCTGAATGAGGCTATACAAATTGCTAAATCTCAGAAAAGAGTTGGGAGTTCAGAAAATGTTGAATTGTTGGAATTCAGCTACCAATAAGTAGTTGTTCAGAGGTAAATCAACCCATCAGAATGATGTGTCACAGGTGGATGAGCTACAAAGAAGAAGGCAGGGGTTCAGCCTCAAATAACTGGGAAGTGACTCAATATGCTAAGATATAGTGGATTAAGCACAATTTTGATATGAGACACGCTGCCTCCTCAACCAAAGTAAAATTGGGAGATATTGTAAGAGTGAGATTTCCCTGCAAGGGAAAGAATTCTAGATATTATTCACCTCTTGAAGTGATAAAATTGTTCCACAATGCCGTCAAATTAAGTGATAATCACATTTGGAACTTAAACAGAGTAGCTGTTGTTCCCGGTGCCCCAAAAACTTGAATGATGGTAGAGAAGCAAAACATATTCCCTTGGCTTTGTGGAGAAATGAACACACAAAATTGCATTCTAAATGTTTGAAAGATGTTGTTTAAAAATGGAAACAAAGTTATACGGCCACATTTATTTTCTGTTTGACTAGTATTTACTCAATGCATAGCGTAAGACTTTTCAGGTTGTTAATATAAAAATTGTATAGTTATTGGTATTTAAGTGTTATATTTTGTTTAATTATGTTGGGAGGGCAGTGTGTGGTATCTTGCCTGTCTCTTGCAAGACAGTTTAGACAAGAATGTCAGAGCCATGTTTTGATGAGATGAGGTAGATAGTAGTGAATTTATAATGTGGAATGTAGAATTTAGGCAAAAGTGGAATAATGCAAGTCGGTTGGTCTCTAGCAGCTGACATGGGTGAGACATTTCTATTGTACTGATGTCCTTGAATAAATCTTCTCTTCAATTCTACTAGTGGGCTCTCACTTCTTCACACCTTCCTTCCCCACCCATCCCCATCCACAAACAGGGGCAGTTTTGAAAACAGACAGATTGCTTTCCTGGAATGTAAATGGCCTAGGAGATAACAATTAAGTGAGGTGTGGTGCTCCAGTATATAAAACACCATTCCCCAGATGTGATCCTGTTACAGAAAACATACCTAATAGGTAAAGCCTGCAAAGCTGTTGACCACTGGGGGTTCAATCTTGTAGTGCATGCAGGTTTTACCTCCAGCTCCAAAGGAATATGAATCCTTCTTCGGAAACTATTACCACTCAAAATTAACCAAACATGGCCCGTTCCAAGGGGCAGGTTACCTGCCCTGTCAGGGACATGGGAGGGAGCAATAATCTATATAATATTCTTTTATGTCCCAACAGCCCTACATACTATCACCTTTTTGGACCTGGATGCCCTCCTGTTGGTTATGCCAGAAGGGAAGTTCATGGTGCGATGGGACTTTAACATGGCGCTTAGTAAAAATAGAGACCACATGCCCCCAGACACTCAGCATCGGCCCACTCCCACCTCATGGTTTTCTTCAGGCAATGGGATTGGTCGACGTCTTGTGGGCGCTCAACCCATCAACACAGCAATGCACATTTCACTCTGGTGCACACAGTAGCCTTTCACGAATAGATAACATTTTTACATTGGCTCACTGAGTCTCCAATTTCCACAAAGTCTGCCAACAGGCTAGGGGAATCTCAGATCATTCCCCAATGTGGGCAAACAAAATGCTAATTTTCAGAACGTGAGGTCTCTGTAGAATTCTCTCAAATATTGTGTGAGGCTTATAAAGCTGTAGTAAAAGGACAGGCCCGCTCCCTGATAGTGGGTCACCGGCAAGATAAGAGGGCCACTGTTGAAGCACTGGAACAAGGGATTCTTGGGCTCAAGGCCATACTGCTGGGGGATGGAGATGCAGAAACTAAACACCTCTTGCACCTTCAGCAACCAGAGTACAAAGGTATGTCATCAGAGTCCACTATAGCTAGACATCAAGCAACACAATATTGTATTTACAAAGTAGGTGACAAACTGGGGAAATTGATAGCACGGCTCAATAAGAGATAAAGAATGAGTCGATTGGTAACAGCCATTTGTTCAGAGGATGGGGAAATCCTGAGAGACATGCAAGAAATAGCTGACGCCTTCGCTACCTACTATTGACATCTTTATTCCCCTATATTCACAGCCACTATGGACGATTCTCGCAAACTGCTAACCGACATACAGCTCCCAACCCTTTTCAGCAACAACGTAGCATTTATGGGGACCAAACTCACGGTGGTGGAGGTAGCTCAAGCAACAAGGAGTATAACATCCAGGAAAGCAGTGGGCCCCAACACCCTGACAATAGAGCTCTGTAAACACACAGCAACCACCATAGGGCTGCATTTGCAGATGTGCAAAGATAGTCAGCAGAGGAGCACGCTCCCCAAGATCAGCGAGTGGTCTCAATAGTGGTACCCCACAAAAACGGTAGGCCTCTAGAGAGTTGTGCCTCATACCGACCCATCTCATTTCTCAATGCTGAAGTCAAGGTCCTAGCCAAATTACTGGCCTTCCAACATTCAACATCTCTAAACTCTTACAACCCGACCAGTCGGGCTTCAAGCCTGGTCACTGCATGGCCTTCAACTTGCAGTAGCTATACAGTATCTTGAGTCGGGGAAGCAAGATTCAAGAGGATGCAGTAATCCCTCCCTGGACACCCGCATGGCCTTTGATACCTCGAATGGCCATATCTCTTTGAGGTATTGCAGCACTTGGGCTTCAGTCTAAAGTTCAGGTCCTGGCTACAGCTCCTTTATACGGAGCCCCTAGCGCAAGTGGTGGTTAGCGGGAAGATATCCAGAGTATTTTCCATATAGCAGGGAAAAAGACAGGGCTGCATGCTTTCACCACTCCTCTTTGTCTTGGTGCATTACTCTCACTTCAACTAAGAGGACAGAATGCCAAAAGAAATCAGCACGCTTAGTCTAAATAATAAATTTATTAAGACACTTCCCAAATATCAAATAAAAGTCATACATATATATGAGAATAAGCATATAACTCAAATGCAGCAGAACATGTGCATATACAAAGATAAATGCTTATATATAAAGTGGTCAAGACTTGAAAAAATTGTGTAATACATCAATAGGGCAATAATACATAAGCTAACTAATCAAGATTTAAAATACATCACCAATTGGGTTGACATCATCTTTGCCAGAGCGACTGGGGAACCCTCAATCAGCCAAGACAGGAGACCCGATTGGTATCACAAATCAGATCCTGGGCAGTGTGACCACTCCACAAGCGAGATCCTAACTGAGCTCCAAGTCTCCCTGTCTTTTACACCCTAAAACTCCTCAAGAAGAAGGTTCGAGCAACACCCTCCCCTCTGTTTTGAAATTAAATGCTGGCTATACTTGATCTGCATCATAAACACCCATAGAAGCTGGCCAGGCTCTCAGTGTTTGTCCTGAGACAGATTTATACAGTCCTCTGGTAAAAACAGTCCTAGTCTTGTGAACCCTTATCAAGTCTGATTCCCACATAATATGCTCCAGCACTGTCCGACTCTTCGCTGGTGAAGAGAAAAACAAGTTTTGCATGGAAAAACACTTGTGCTGCCCTGCAGCTGCAGCAGGACACATAATGGACCGCTTGCACAAAATGGAGTCAATTGTCAAATGATGGTTCGACCTAAATAGCATCACACTCAGTGCTTGAGCCCCTGGCAGTCTGAGTTCGACTAGATCGACTGATCTGTGGCCTGCGCTAGGCAGAACAAAGGGAAGAAAGGATATTGCTTCATGCTGACGATATCCTACTATATATCACGGACCAACAGAATTCCAAACGCAGAATAATGTACATCTTTGTGAATTTTGGTGGCTTTTCAGAGTGCACAATCAACTGTTAAAAATTAACCTTATATGTTCTGTCTCGTCATATATCTTTACTCCCCCGGAGCGTGAGGGCCAAGTAGTAACAGACGGGTTCAGATACCTGAGCATCTTTGTCAGCGCTAATCCTGACCTATTCCATACCAGAAACCTCTAGGCTCCATTGAGAAGTCTTAGATGAGATGTTCAACACTGGAAATCTTTGCAACTCTTACTCCTATGGTGAGCGACACTATTCAAAATGATGGCTCTGCCGCATTTCCTCTACGTGCTTCACAACAGACCATTTCCAGTCCCAGCAACCTACTTTAAAGCCATAGAATGTGAAGTCAGTGCACCACTGTGGGATGGGGGGTCGGCCTAAATAGCTCTATCTAAGTTGACCTGGGGTTGGTACGATGGAGGGATAGCATTATTGGATATCAAGAAATACTACTGGGAGTCACAACTAACAATTATTAACCAATAGGTACACCAAACAGATGATGAACCAACGTTCCACATGAATCATCTTATACTACTACCAATGGGTTATCTGTGTGCCCTTTGCACCAACCCAAGACTTCAGACCCTCATGAGGCCCACTGCAGCCATGGTTTAGATCTGGCTCAGTACACTCAAAAAACTTGGTATGAGGCGACATGATCAGACAAGCCCTGCCATTGTGGGACTCTAAGAAATTGGGCAGTCTGGGGACCCGATCCAGTTTCAATAAATGGGATCTCCTGGGTCTCTCTGGTACTGGGTCCAGAGCAAGGTGATTCTCTTCTAGGAACTGCAGAGGGAGTATGAATTGGCAGCCTCTGAGAACTTTTGGTATCTTCTGATACATCAAGGTCTCCAGTCAGTGATTTCTTGGGGGGAGTCTGTCCTCCATGAGTCTTCACCCCTTGAAATAAGACTGCTAGAACATCATATGAACCACAAATCAATATCCTTCAATTATCGGAAATTATTTCATAACTCACCGACACTCTTCAATGCCCAAGGGAACACTTGGGAGGGCTTACAGACAATGAATGGGCAGAGGCTTTATCATCCCCCAGAGAGCTGGCCATCAGGATAGAGTTTCAGCTGTTACAGTTTAGTGTACTTCAAAGATCCTACCTCTCAAGTACCACAATGGTCAAAAGGGGCAGAATTACTGATTCAGCTTGTTGCAGGCAGTGCGTCAAGAGGGGACCTTTTTGCACATAATTTGGGACTGCTCATCATTTTGGGCCTTCTGGGAATCAGTAGTAGCATGTATGAATAAGACATGCAGTGCAGCAATGTCAACCTCTGCCAGGTTGTGCCTCCTCAATGTGTGAGATGCTATGGACCTTAATCGCATGGAGCATATCTGGATAACTTTAGGTATGGTGATTGCCAAGTGCAAATAGCATGCCTTTGGGGGGCAGCAACTGCACCTCTCCTCAAAACCTGGGAAAGAAACATGGGCTGGGGTATGGTGGCTGAAAATACAGTATATAAGAGTTGGGGCTGCCCCAAAAAATGGGAAAGGGTATGGGGTGAAATGAATATTGACAAGGAAGTATATGTTCTACCCTCATTGCACCTCCCATTGTGGAAGTTGAATACTGAGGGAAATGTTAATATTTGTGTCAAATGGAAGGAGGGGAGAATGATCATCATAGATGTAAAAGTACTGGTTTCATAACGATAATATTCATAAACATGTGTTGTGTATTTGTTATCCCTCTGCTTGTTAAATTGACAGTAAAAAGTGATTTACAAAAAACAGTACAGCAAAATCAACCGGGCTTCATCAATCTACTCATTTATTTCAATCAACTCTTGAGACCAAATCAGAAACCCGAGTGTACTCAGATTGTAAAAATAGCATTTTAAATAAACCTAAATCTGCATAAGGAAAGTGTGCTAGGCTAAATTTTTTTGCATGTGTGTACATGTGTTAGAAATGGGGTCTTTGGTTGACAGTCAGGTTACCCCCTGTTCAAGCAAGGACCCTCACTCTAGTCAGGGTAAAAGAGAATCACCCTCAGCTAACCCCTGCTTACCCCCTTGGTAGCTTGGCAGAGCAGTAGGCTTAACTTCAGAGTGTAGGTGTAAAGTATTTGTACCAACACACACAGTAACTTAATGAAAACAGTACAAAATGACACAAAACCAGTTTAGGAAAATAGGAAATATTTATCTACACAAAACAAGACCAAAACGACAAAAATCCACCAAACACAAGTCAAGTTATCAATAAAAATGCAAAAAGAGTCTTTAAGTAGTTTTAGACACACACTAGCGCTGCTAGCGTGAAATTGTTCCTGGTGCGCGTCAAAAATAACCCCGCACGGGTGGGTATGCGTCATAAATCCAGCCGCACGATCATCCAAAAACCCCGCAGCGCAGGTTGTGATCTCCCAGCCTCCATCAGCGATGCTGCGCGTCGTTTCTCCGGGTCCGTGCGTCGATTCTTCAGTCGCGTTTCCTGCGAGCGTCGTTTCTCAGCTGCAGAGCCGGCGGCGGGTCGTTTTTTTAGCCGCAGATCGGAGTCACGTCAATCTTTTCCCCGCACAGTGCTCTGTGCGTGGATTTCCTTGTCTTTAGGCTGCCAGCTTCTCCTCTCAGGGTCCCAGGAACTGGATGGGCACCACAGGGCAGAGTAGGAGTCTCGCCAGAGACTACAGGTGCTGGCAGAGTGAAGTCTTTGCTGTCCCTGAGGTTTCAAACAACAGGAGGCAAGCTCAAGATCAAGCCCTTGGAGATTTCTTGTCAAGATGGAAGGCACACAAAGTCCAGTCTTTGCCCTCTTACTCTGGCAGAAGCAGCAACTGCAGGATAGCTCCACAAAGCACAGTCACAGGCAGGGCAGCTCTTCTTCCTCAGCTATTCAGCTCTTCTCCAGGCAGAGGTTCCTCTTGGTTCCAGAAGTGTTTCTAAAGTCTGTGGTTTTGGGTGCCCTTCTTATACCCAATTTCTCCTTTGAAGTAGGCCTACTTCAAAGTAAAGTCTCTTTTGATTGTGAAATCCTGCCTTGCCCAGGCCAGGCCCCAGACTCTCACCAGGGGGTTGGAGACTGCATTGTGTGAGGGCAGGCACAGCCCTTTCAGGTGTGAGTGAACACTTCTCCCCTCCCTCCTAGCACAGGTGGCTCATCAGGATATGCAGGCTACACCCCAACTCCTTTTGTGTCACTGTCTAGTGTGAGGTGCACGCAGCCCAACTGTCAAACTGACCCAGACAGGGAATCCACAAACAGGCAGAGTCACAGAAATGGTATAAGCAAGAAAATGCTCACTTTCTAAAAGTTGCATTTTCAAACACACAATCTTAAAATCAACTTTACTAAAATATGTATTTTTAAATTGTGAGCTCAGAGACCCCAAACTCCACATGTCCATCCACTCCCAAATGGGAATTTACACTTTAATCAGATTTAAAGGTAGCCCCCATCTTAACCTATGAGAGGGACAGGCCTTGCCACAGTGAAAAACGAATTTAGTAATATTTCACTGTCAGGACATACAAGCCACATTGCTATATGTCCTACCTTAACCATACACTGCACCCTGCCCTTGGGGCTACCTTGGGCCTACCTTAGGGGTGTCTGACATGTAAGAAAAGGGAAGGTTTAGGCCTGGCAAGTGGGTACACTTGCCAAGTCGAATTTACAGTTAAAACTGCACACAGAGACACTGCAGTGGCAGGTCTGAGACATGATTACAGAGCTACTTATGTGGGTGGCACAACCAGTGCTGCAGGCCCACTAGTAGCATTTGATTTACAGGACCTGACACCTCTAGTGCACTTTACTAGGGACTTACTAGTAAATCAAATATGCCAAACACGGATAAACCAATTACATACAATTTTACACAGAGAGCATATGCACTTTAGCACTGGTTAGCAGTGGTAAAGTGCTCAGAGTTCAAAACCCAACAGCAGCAGGTCAGGAAAAATAGGAGGCAGAAGGCAAAAAGATTGGGGATTACCCCGCATAAGCAAAAAAGTCCAACAACATGTGTGTGCATATTCAAGTACAAAAGTAGGGGTGGGTAAAATATTTCATTCCGCCAAGTTGACCGAATTTTGGTCACTCCACGTTACTCTTTGATGCTGAGTTCCTGCCAAATTTTGCCAATCTCTGAGTGACTGAATTTTTATCCCCATCTCAACACCACTTTTCTTCATCTCTACCATGTATACACATGGAAAAGAACCTTGCCATTCACTGCTGCATCTCACACCATCTGGTTTAATTTTTCTGCATGCTTGACCTCACACATTCCAACACCACCCCTTCACATCAAACCTAATCATTTAGCACCGCATCATACCAGTGCTACAAATTCCCAACATAGGGTATTACATAGCACATCATCAAATATCAATACAGTTCAGTAACACAACAATGGGCACCACATCACGTTTCCACCACAATGGCTAAACATAATCAAACAAGTCATACACAACCATAATACATCTTATCACATAGGATATTTTGAATCATTGTACTGGAATTGCAGGTGTCACCTGAAAGGGCAGGCACCTTCTCTGTAACATAAAAAGGGTGAACGCAACCATCCTACCTCTTTAAGTGGTCTTCCCGACTAAACTACACCTAATACACATTCTAATAAAGCTCACACTCAAGGCAAAGAACACCATAAAAATATTCCCACCCACAACAAATACCAACCTTAAAAACACCAAGGGGCATATTTATACTCGGTTTGCGCCGAATGTGCACCAAAAATGTTGACGCACTTTCAGCGCAAACGTTGCCCCATATTTAAACCCTGACGCCCGAGCCGGCGCACAAGGAAAATGGCGCTATGTGCGCCAGTTTTTGGAAGCGGCACCCCGCCCTGCGTTAATGACATGCAGGGTAGGCGTTCCCGTCCAAAAACCGACGCACACAGCGTTGCGTCGTATTTATGCTTCAGGGCAAAAATCACTCCCGCGCGGCAGGCGGCGCAAAAAAATGGCGCAAAGCACGAATATCGTGAAATTTTAACGCCTGGGTCAGGGCAGGCGTTAAAATGGGGCAAACACACCTGTACTTAATCAGAACACACAGAACAAACAACAGAGCAGCAGAGCAGCAGAGCAGCAACAGGGAGACATGGAGGTGCTTTTTCTTCAGCGTGCACGTAGACGTAGAGCCCTTCAGCAACAACAGCAGCTACAACAACAACAGCAGGGACCCCAAAGACAGCGCAGAAGGCAGGAGAGGATATTCCGCCCAAGAACAACCCTGCATGGCCTCAGGGAACGGAACATCATCCAGAGGTACCGGTTGAACTGGCAGGCCATTCAGCAGCTGCTGACAACTATTGAACAGCAATTGGCCCCCACTTTAGTGACTCCACGCACTATCCCAACAGAAACAAAGCTGCTTGCCGTACTTCACCTGCTGGCAAGTGGCTCCTTTCAGACAACTGGTGCCCTGGTTGGTGGAATATCGCAACCCTCATTCTCTGCCTTTTTACCCAAAGTACTGGATGCCATCATTCGCCTGACACCCCGCCACATCTGCTTCCCTAACACAGTGCAGAAGCAGCAGGAAACTAAACAGGGGTTCTACGCCATCAGTGGCTTTCCGCACGTCCTTGGTGCAATCGACTGCACACACGTACGCCTTGTGCCACCTGCTGCGAGTGAACACCTCTACCGCAACAGGAAGCACACACATTCAATCAACGTGCAGGCCATAGTCGATCACCAAGGACTGATCAGCAACATTGTGGCTAAATATCCTGGGAGTGTACATGACGCATTCATCTTCCGTCACTCCACCATCAACCAACACTTCCAGGATGGACGGTATGGCAATGGACTACTTGTTGGTAAGGACAAAAAACAAACTCATATACACACTGCCCAGAAACCCTCTAGGATAAACAACACATACACCACAATAGCAACACCTAGACAGGAACACACTGAGGTACTCACATCACTAGCCATGTTTCACAAGTCACCATTGAACCTCTCACACATTGGAATTTACTCTACAGCTTAGTGTGAAGACATTAATGACTGTGGTTGCCTAAATGTCACCTTGCAAATTTGAAGGCTCACAATAACCTGTACACTAATACAATGCATAAGTTTAAAGGGATGGGATGGCCTGGGTATGTTCACATGAATGTTTCTAATACACTTTCATGTTTCAACTCTGCATGGAACTATCATCACACCCCCAGTGAGGACACACGGACACCTGTATCACAAGTCACAATGCAAGGGAGGGCACACTGTACTGGAGAAACCAATACATCCTGCTGACAAACAGTTAGCCAACAAACACTTGCTCAGACAAGGAAAAAAAACAATGGCAAAGTTTTCACCAACGACCATAGGTTGTCACATTAGTACACAAAATAGTCACAGACAACACAACACAACTACTGCCATCAAAGATACGTACAACAGTGCCTCCTACATCTAATTGATACCATTTTGTGTTTCTCTTTCAGCTGATCAGGGGTATGGCATCCAGCCTTGGATAATGACACCATATGGGAACCCAAATACTGCTGCTGAGCGGGCATACAATGACGCCCACAAGAGGACATGTAGCATTGTGGAGCGGACCTTTGGGATCCTAAAGTCAAGGTTCCGCTGCCTTGACATCACTGGCGGTAGCCTACTCTATTCCCCAGAGATGGTCTGTAAGATCATACTCACTTGTGCCATATTACACAATATTTGTGTAAAAAGGAACATTCCCCTCCTTGAACCGGACCCAGACATGCCTGAGGATGACGAAGAGGAGGATGCTGTCCTGCAACAGGAGGGAGAACAACCTAACACGGCAGCAGGAGTGCGTAGGCGCCAACAGATTGTCAATAGTTTTTTTTCATAATTTATTATAATCACTTGTATTCCACACTTGTAAATAAACACTGATAAGAGACACCACATCATGCTTTGGCCTATTCATTTCTGACCACCTTTATTTTGAAATTGCTGAAGATGAATGTCGTCTCATTGAGCAAGAATGCTATAACATTCATCACACCAAAAAAAAACATCACAAATGTATGCACAGAGGGTAGGATGTGACATGATACATTACCATACACAGAGCACAACAGGAGTACAAATGTGGCAATTACACATGCCGGATCCAAACAACTGAAACAGTCTCTCATCCAGCCCAAAATTGGAGATCATTTGAAAGTCACATCACACGTGTTCAGAGACAGGGTGGGACCATCCATGTGTACGTGACCATGTCATCAATGGCTTCTCTCAAGTGTGTGATATGAGCAATACCCAATTGGTACAACATCAGCTGCCACTAACTCAGGAGGAGACCTTGAAGTCACAGTGACAACATACACCCAGACAGGTGATAGTGCATCCACATTCCCACACACATGTACACATATGTCATACAATCAACCTAATATTTGAAAGTAGACCATCACAGTTGTGTCTCAGTTTGAACCTAGCAGGAAGATTGTAACATGCCACTAAGCCAGTTTATGCAGAAAGGGACACAGACAACAACAAAATTATTCTCATTATCACATCTGGAACGCTGAGAGTC
Source organism: Pleurodeles waltl (assembly GCF_031143425.1). NCBI lineage: Eukaryota > Metazoa > Chordata > Amphibia > Caudata > Salamandridae > Pleurodeles > Pleurodeles waltl. The sequence goes on from NC_090438.1 coordinate 865,838,581, forward strand.
TTGCAAACATAGTCATTTGAAAATGGTATGCAAGTTTGCTCCAATTCATCATTACTGCAAACGTCAAATGGGCTAATGAGATGAATGAATGGTCAACAGTCATTCATACCATATGGCCTTACATTAGCCTGCTGGTGCAGGTTTGCCATGATATAATAAATATACTCCATGGATACAGTAGCTATTCTGGATGGTCAAATCCTAGGGTGCTGGGGGCCTAAGTCCACCTCTACCGCCCCCAAAACATACAAGAATCATGTACTTGTGAACTAAACACATGCATAAGGCACATGTGTGGCCTACATGTCATAAGTCCAACACAAATCTGAAACACAAAATCATAACGGGACATGGTTAGCCCCATAAAAACTGTAAGTGACTCTTCCACTCCCTGTTAGGACTACAGATAAAAGCATCACCATCCTAATTGTGGACACATTTTGGAGAAGGAATACATCATGGTATCCCATCCATCATTTCAAAATAGCCATCAGCAATTAACCCAAATATGTTGACAAATATGGTCAATACATTAGTTAACGTATCCAAAACATTACAGTGTGAATGCCTTCTATACATAAAACAACGGACACGTGTCATATCCAAACACAAATGTGTATCACATCGCACCGTTTGACCATGACAAATCACCTTTCCAAAGGTAAAAACATGAAGACATATGGACAAATTTGCTCCATATTCTACGCATACAGCATGGCCGTCATAATTTGTTCACGTACATGAGTGCACACAATGCAGAGTCAAATACGAATGTATCCAAAAGTGTCTTAATATTTCGCCTTCAAAGTATAATTTACATCATCAATTTTTTGGACTCTGCATCATGTGCACTACTGTACGTGGAAAAAAAATGACGCCCATGATGTATGCGAGGTAAAATTGACGCTACATGGACAATATGTTGGTCATGTCATGTACATTAAAAAATATTCATATTCATATCATATTTTTTGACTCCGCATCATGTGCACTACTGTACGTGGAAAAAAAATGACGCCCATGATGTATGCGTGGTAAAATTGACGCTACATGAACAATATGTTGGTCATCTCATGTACAATAAAAAATATTAATATTCATATCATATTTTTTGACTCCGCATCATGTGCACTACTGTACGTGGAAAAAAAATGACGGCCATGATGTATGCGTGGTAAAATTGACGCTACATGGACAATATGTTGGTCATCTCATGTAAAATAAAAAATATTAATATTCATATCATATTTTTTGACTCGGCATCATGTGCAATGTAATGCGTAAAAAAAAAATGACGCACAATTGTGTATGCGTGAAAATATGACGCATAACGGGAAAATAAAAACGACGGCCATTTTATGCAGGAAATGATGTAATAGGATATCCTGTTTACCAAATCTGTACTGGGAGTTAACTTTCACTTTCACTTTGCAGTCTCAGATTTATCTAGACTGTGTGGTTGTGTGAAAGGTGTTGTCCTGTGTTTTACTGCTTTTGTGTCCTGTGTCCCTTGTATTTTGTCATTTTGTCAATCTATTCTTGTTGTATAACATTGTCTCTGTCTGTTTAGTCTTGTTTTGTCTATTCCTGTGATAGTTTGTATTGTCTGTGGGAGTCTGTTGTGGGTAGCATAGTTTGGGGGGTTAGTTGGGCTATTTTTCTACTTTTTCTTTTTCTTTCACACCTCTACCTTTCCCCATTTCCCACTTTTACTTTCATATTTCATTTGTCCATTTTTAGAGCTCTAAATATGTCAGGTAGGCCTCGCCTGTCCAGGATGGGTGAAGATGAATTGGGGGGATTCATATGGCTAGTTAGCCATTTCCTCCCACTGATGCTGGAGGCTGGGGGCCGTGTGATACAGGGTATCACACGGAGGCTAGGAAAATCCGGTGGGAGAAGGTGCGCCATCACCTGGTCCGGGTCTACTGGAGCATGCGAAATGTCCATCAACTCAAGCACCGCTGGGCAGATCTGATCACCAGGGAACAGGACCTGCTGGACCACCTGGGACTCCGGATTGGTGGCCATGTTGGTGAGTACAAATCAATTACATGGCAAAATTAGAAATCTGTGTGGGAACATGTGATGATTGTTACCCAATCTGCTAAATAAGTAGCAGACTGTGTGTAATGCTAGGTAAACCTAGGCCCATGGTTATACACATATATCCCCATTTTTGCAAAACATTTTCACGCAAGAACAGCAGAAAATTGCAACTTCTAACTGTATTTTGCTAAGTAGCCCCCTCTCTGCGTAACTAAATGATGCAAATGATGCGCTACAAAGGTATACATATGTGCCCTAATGTGTATTTGTTGCAGAATGTGTATGAAGACCAATGCTACCAGTCCGATGGCTCATTTTTGCAACACATACCAGATGCCTGTAGCTGTATGTAATGTAGTGTTGCATTTGTGTCAGAAAAGTAACACGTGAACGGCTCTATTTGTACTCTACTGGTCATAATGGCCAGTGAGTAAGTCATGTTGAAACAACAAACCTACATATGTAGACGCCATAGCTAGACAGAAAATTAGATACCCATGATGATGCAATACATGTGTGTTGGCTTCACGTCACATGAAGTTAGTTATGTTGTCCACACATATGTCACATGTGTGTGTGGTTGCTGTGTGTTGAACATGTCCACCTAGCCTGTTTGATTGTGAGGGGTCATGCAGCCCTCATGGAACCAGTTTTGGAATGTCTCTCTGGGATGCACATGCTGAGATGTATGGATAACATTATTGGTGGGGCATACTAATGGAGGATTAACTTGGCCAACACATGACTGTCCTGGCCACTGCATGTGTGTAGTAGGGTGTGTCACTGTAGCAGGAGACTCATCCAATGATAATGTTGAATACAAAGTCATCCATGCAGTATGAGCATGTCTGAAAGTCTATCATTACCATGTCATATTCACACAGTGTCATTGTAACTTAAATTATTTGTCAGTTCACCCAGTCTGAGTATATTCTTCCTTTCATGCTTTACAGGTGGACCAGCCCCGTACACCGTGGGAGAGGTGGCACATTTTGACGAACCCGATACCTATAGTGAGTGTCGCCTGAGTGCCATTTTCATTGTTTGGTAAAGAAACATGATGGATTACTGTGTGTTCAAGAGAATTCATGATTTGATGCGCTCGCCGTTCATTGGCATTGTTGTTTTAGTGTGATATCAAATAGGACTTCTGTTTCTGTAAAGCAATACCTAGCCATCTCTCAGTTTGAGGGGCTGTAGGTCATTCCAGTTGTGCGGCAATGGGGAATGGTATGACTCATTTGGAATACACTGGTCAATGTTAGACTTGGTCAGGGACTTGCCATGAACTGAGTCTGCATATCAGACTGACAGTCTCCCAGATAGCTTAGGCACATGGCTTTGATGACAAGTGCTTCTTCCTAGTTGAGGATGGACTGTGTACACTGTAGGTCGGATCTTCCGGGGGCATGTACTTCCACAAGGTGAACTAGAAGTGTGTGTGACTTGAGTGCAATGGCCTAGGTGTTCTGTGGAATCATCAGAATGGGTGTTCTACCTCCTCTGTGTGTGTTGGAACACATGCCTCACTGATAGTATGTCATGTTGGCCTAAGTCATATCATTTTGACATGTGTGGACCTGGGATGTGACAATGTTTGGCTGACTACAACGTGTTGCTAGCCCTTCATAGGTGTTGTGTGTGAAGGCACATACTTGTGGAACTTTCTAAACACTCCTGGGTGTGCATTGAACATGGGATTGTTGGTTGTTCTTCCCACACCACCCACAAAGACTGGGATGTTACTGTGAAACAGGGTACCTAGGACTGTAGCAACCAGTATGTTACACGTACTTGACACCTTTTGTGACTTGAGTGAGTACCTAGGGCCACATGTAGCAAAATGTCTACACGTTGCAAATGGCATAAATTTCTGTTTGTGAGTTGCAAACGTCTGTTTCCGATTCCAAATTGTTATTGGTGGTCATGAACATATTAGCAAAATGCTTTTCAAATTGCTAAATATTAAGGGGTTTACCAGACCTACTTGCAACTCACAGTGGTAGGCAATCCCATTTGCAACCGAGTACGTGGTTGCAAAGTGAGTCGCTGTTATCATCCACTTGAAGTGGATCGTAACCCACTTGCTAACTGGAAGGGGTCCCCATTGTAACCCTTCACCTTTGTGAGTGGACCAAAATAATCCTGCACAAAACAGCCAGTGGTCTAAGGGACCACTAATTACCGTGAAATGATCCAAGATTGAATTTGTTGTGATTTTTAACTAATTGCAGCTCATTTTCCTTTCAGGTAAACGGCCTACACTTGGGGAAAAATAACCTGCTTTATTTAAAAGCAGTCACGTCCATGGAGGTCTGCTGTTCCCAGCAGGCCTCCATCCCCGTGAGTGCCCATAGTCGCTAAGGTGGCGCAACTTGGAACGCACATCATTGATGTTCATGAGGTGGGTCCTAGGGACCCCATAGCGACTCGCAGACGGTGTCAGAGACACCGTTCTGCATTGCAAATTGCTAGTTGCATTTTCCAAATTCCTACATCTGTCCCCTAGTGTGGACATATGATTCTGGGCCAGGGGTTCAATCTTAGCACACAACTAATTCCAAATGCCATTGAGTGAGGAGTGTGATTGTTATCACATAGAATGACATATGTAGTGAAGTCAGTATGCGGAAGAGGTGGTGCCATAATGTCAAATGCCTTAGGTATGATTTGGATGAGTAGTTTAGGGTGATGTCATACATCATGTAGAGACATGGATATGCTAGGTGTGATATGCCCTTATGTATGCATGCTTCACATGTACTTCCTCTGAGCCTTTCCGTGAACTATGTTGTAACAATTGCTGCAACCAATACATTTCTAGTAATGGACAAATGACCCATTGTGGTATTCCACCCACTGGAAATCCAAAGCTAAATATTTGCCTTTTCTCATCACAGCTGCAAACCTGAGTGCCGCTGATCGCAACCATTTTGAGCGCCGTGCGATGAGATACAGGCACATCCTGCAGGTGCAGTGTGGGTATCGGAGGATGGCCCGCAAGTACCATTCAGATTGGGCCTCTGGGGCGTGGTGGGCCACACCACAGGCTCCCCCAACGGTGCCACCAACAACCACCGACACCACATCCACCAGGTCTGCCCAAGTGGACCCAGCAACGGACCAAGCATCTTTCTCCAGACCTGGACCCAGCCGTGTGGTGGGAGCAGGACTGTCCCGTGGCCACACAACTCCTGCCACAACATCCACCTCCACCGGCACCCAAACCAGCACTGACCCTCCTATCGACCCAGCGGCCTTCCAGGCATTGTCCTGGAAATTGGGATTAGGAAGGTGGACAACCTGACGGAGGACATGAATGAGGTCAAAAAGAAGGTGCGCTCCATCAGGCGCACACTACAGAGGGCAAATCTGTAGTACGTTTGCCCTCCTGAACTTTTACCCCTCCCCTCTCACCTCTTTCCAATTTTATACTGTTAGTTGGGTTTGGGGGGTTAGTTATAGGATAAGTGTAGGTAATTAGCTTAGTTAGTGTTAGGTAAGAGGGAGGGGGGTCCTTATTCTTTCTATCTTCTATTTTTGTGTGGGTGGGTGGGTGGGGGGCAATGTTGGGATTCCTGTTTAAATAAAAACAAAAAAACAAAACAAAAAAAAAAAATATATATGTTTGTATAGGATAGTATAGTATGTGTGTAGGTTAGTAAGTGTTGTCCTGCATGTGTCTTGTCTCATAATGGTGGGTGGGGGGTTGATGTTTAGATCGTTTCATTACATGTGTAGAGTAAGTTTAGCTTAGGTTAGTTAGGAACAGTTGTGGGTTAGTAGTAGTCAGGTTAGGTTAGTGTAGGTTTACCTTTCCCTTAGTTGCCTCTTTTATTACTTCTTTGAAATAAACATTTAGTTAACCCTTTACATGATGCGTTAGGTGCTACATTATCCTGGCCTTGACATCAGTGTAGCAGAATGTTTTAGTATGACATTTGTGTCCTATGCTCGCTATCCCCAGGCTATTGAGGTTTAACATGCCAGCTACCCGTGTGCTAACTTGGTAAGTATCCACCACGTGGGAGACCCACCATTGGTAGTGTGCATTGATCATCAAGGTTTTGGGTTGGCATGTATCCTACTTCACAAAGAGTGCTTCCAGACTTGTTATTGTAGGTAAATAGATAGGTCGGACAGCAGTGTGAAGTTCAGGGAGATCTTTGTAGATGAGGATTTGTTCACACTCTTGTCTTGTTGCTGTCATTGCTGACCTACATCATGTGTGTACTGATTCAGTATGAATTTCCTTCATGGAAGTATACGCCGTAAGGGTGATTGATGCAGTGTAATTTGTTTATGATTCCTTTCATTTTACAGCATTAATTCTAATTTTAGTATTGCATGGTGCCTACATTTCTCAGCCACCATTAGTTGTCTAGAATAGCTATAGATGGTGCATCATTCTGTCCAACACAGCATGATTGTGTGTGCTTAGTCCCTTCATCAGTTATTTTCCTCAGTATAGTAAGGCTATGATGCAATCCTGGCCGATGCACAGATGTTTCAGTATACATGAAATCAGGACAGTAGTATAGAGAATCTACATGGTTGCCACACAGCCACACAGCCACTTTGGAGTTATGTACTGCACATTTGAAGTGTGAAATAACACAGAGACACAATAGGTGTGCAAGTGATATTTATTTATAGGTGGTGTAGTGCAAAATGTCCATTCACAATGTTAGCTGAGTCCGTTCTGGTGCATTCTTACATGGTGATCCTACAGACGGGGTGTGGATGATGCTCCTGACATGCTGGGGTGATGTCACAGACAGTGCAGAGGAACAGGAATTGCCAAATAGTAGGAGAGAGACATTCACTGGCAATAGGGACAAGTCATACAGTGGATTGCTGAACAGTCATTGAGTGTAGTTGTAGTGAGACTGGCATGTGTCAAAACGTAGGACCTTGGTCAAAGTAGGCCATGGTGCAGGGACTAGGGCTTCCGGGTACTCTTGCGTGTGAATGTAATCTGTTCCATGTCTTCTTCTTCTGATGTGTGTGTTTCCTGGTGTGTCCTTGTGGTTGTTGGTTGTGAAGGGGCAACACACACCTCAGTGTTAGAAGACATGGAGGCAGACATCCCGGGGGCTGCTCCCTGTCGAGTAATGAAGGGCAGTACTGCAGCAAGGAGGGCCTGCTGGTTTTTCAGAATGGCAGCCACATCACGCTGGTGGGCAGCCAGATCGGCCCTGAGGGGTTCTAAGTTGCATTCGTGCACACGTTGACTGGCTTGCAGTTGGAGTTGTTGTGTCAACTGGATGACAGCTGTGCAGATTTCCTTCTGTGTTTTTAAAAGTTCCTCCAAGAGCGATGTTCGTGCTTGCATTGCAGCTGCCTGATCTGCAGTTGACAACATGCACGAACGCACCCCCTCAAGGCTGGCTGCCATAGTTTGCATCCCCACCCGCACCTCCTTGGCCAGCTCCCGCTGGACCCCAACGACTGTTCTTTCAAAGCTGGTGCCAGTGTCGTCAGAGTCCTCAGCTGTGTTGGAGCTGGCAGGTCTTACAATTGGGGTGGCGGGTGGTTCTCCTGTGGTGGCTGCTTCTTCTGTGCTCCTCCTTGTGACTGAAGGTGGGGTTTGGAGGCTTTCAAGGACCATTTGAATGGTCTCTGGTGGGAGGTTGATGGTCTCGTCATCCATGTCATCAGGGAACTCATGGACAGGCAGATCGGCAGGAGATCCGTGTTCCTCTGCAATGAAACAGGGTACAATTAGTGTGTCTGTGTTGTGACAATTTTGCACTAAGATACAAGCCTTTGGATGCCTTAACTTTGTACTCTGTGTTTGTCTTGGTATCTGCTGTCCGTCATAGGGCATTGTTGTAGGCCTATGGCCCACCTGTGTGTCACATGTATGATATGGAGCTATCAGACATGTCTGCCAGGTCGCCTCTAGGTGTTGCTTTGTAATAATTTAGGAATAGGCTTTTTTTTGTCCTACTCCTCCCTCGGTGTTTAACTATTGTTATGGAGGGACATTTTGTTGGGTGTGCTCTCATTATCCTACATGTGATTCTTGGCTTTCTAAGCAGCAGGATAGCTAATGGTGTGGGGGACTAAGTCTGACCCACTTGTAAATAACTCTGTCACCCAGATATTTCATTTTGCTCAGACTAACTAGCAGTGCCTCTGGTCTCCCACATCAAAGGAATGTTTAGACATCCGAGCGCATGACATCTTTGGAACTTCTCAGGGAAGTCGTGGTCACTCAGATCCTACACAATTATGTCTTTTCCGGTATGTTCCCATACACAAAGGACAAAGACAGTATTTGTTTAATATGAAGTTTCATTGTACAACTGACTTGTAGAAATTTAGGTGTGAGCCCCAATAACCCAAACCATACACACTGCTAGAATTGAAATAGTCCGCAGCAGAGTAATACATTAGTACACAGCTATCATGGTGCCTAACAGTTTCTACTCTCCCTCTGCTTGTTCTATGTATAGCACAGCATGTTAAGTTTGGAGCTTGCCTGTCTGAATCACAGGGGAGACATCATCCCTCATATCAGAGGAATGGGCTGTGATCTGGTTGTGCATCAGCAGCAAGGTAGGCAGCATCTAGTTGTGATTTTCTGTTTGGAAACTCCCTCTTGCGTGTCTTGGGACAAGGAAGTGATTTTAAAAGTCATATGTCATGGTGATGACAAAGTTTCCCTACGCAGGAATGCCAAACCTTAACCCCTACCACATCTATCAGCAACATACCAGACTGTATCCTTGACTGGGGCACAGAGTGAATATGTTCTGGCAAACTCCAGTGCAGAAGTAGGCAAAACAGTGTGATTTGACTAATTGACCACACCTTAAGACTGGCTATTTGCTACGTTAACTGATAGGAAGGGCAATGAGAATCATTTAGTGCAAAGTGCTCTGAGGCTCTTAGATGTGAGCAAATGAGTATAAGTACATTCAGGGTAAGATGCACAAAGGCCTAAAGCCTGAAGCTAATGCGCAATGTATATGTTTCACTTGCCACAATACACTTTGACTGACTGTGGGTGTTGTGACTGCCCTGCCAGCACACTTGCCTCTCAGGCCCTGCCCCATACACTTTTTATTCACATTGCATGAACTGTACATGTTACGTGGCATTACCTATGCATGTCAATGTTAGGATGTGGTATGGATGTAAACATTGCTGATGTTTGAAGATGATGTTGAGTCATGTGTGTTTTACTGGATTGGCCTGTTTATCGTATGAATGTCCTATTTGTTTGTCAGACTGTGCAGGTGTGTTTCAGTGACCAGTTGCCTGTGTCCCCTCCTCAATGTTGTTGTCTGAGCAGTATGACATTAGTGAAGTAGCCTTGTTAGCCAGGCACGTGAGGGACCCTGACGTATGCAGCATGTGTGTGTCGTTAGTGCTGTGTGGCTCCTATTGCTGGTTACTTAGGCTTATGTATGTGTCAGGTATGGACATTCGGCATTTGAGTGTACTGGTACCTTTGTCTTATTTCCAGGAGCAGTTGCGGATGTCATCCTCACCCCCTAATTTAGGTATGTATGTTCCAGGGGGGGGTTCCTGCCATTTGGTACTATAGCTGCACAGAGATGAGAGGTGTTATTGTCAACTGTTGTGGCAGTTACATTGCAGTTGTTGTTTTTGCTACTGCATTACAGATAGGGACCTAGTTGATGTAGATTAGATTTTGCACTACAAGTGCCTGGATGTGGATTTGAGGTAGTGGCCTTCCCACCTGTCACTGCTTTCCCTTGGCTCTCTTGTTGTAATTACAGGATGTCCCCATGGGACTGTTGTTGTTGCTGTATTTTGTCGTGCCCCAGCTTCGGTCAGTACTGGGCATGCCCCCCTGCCGTGCCCCTTTACCCATGCCACTTCATATATGTGCTAACTTACATGCATTGTGTAGTAGGTATCCCCCCCCCCGCTTACAGTCCCCATTATTGCATTTTAATTCCCCATGCGACTTACCCTGCATGTGCGTTGTGTCGTGGTAGTCTGCGCTGTCCATTCCTTGAATCCCTGTGACGATCTCCTCCGGGATGACGGCTGCGACCATCTCCTCCATGTGGTCCAGGGCCTCCTGTTGTGCTGGACTCCCCCCTCCAGTCTGCATTGCTGCCTTCCTGTTCCTGGCCATTTTCTCTTTTGTCCTACGTTTGCAGTCATGCCAGCGTTTCTTACACTCAGTGACTGTGCGGCGTTCTTCAGCCACACTGTTGATCTTGTCCACTATTTGTTTCCAGATGGCCTCTCTCCTACTGAGTGGCAATTTTGAGGAGATGAAAAGTTGGTGCTGGTGTTCCGTCACCTCTTTCACCAGGATTTCCTGCTCCTCTTCACTGAAGCGACACTTTCTTATTTTTTTTTTTAAATGTCCTGGTTCCTGTATGGATCCTCCTGGCTGGTTCCTGGTCTGCTCTCATCCTCCTGGGGTCTGTTGGGGCATCTGGGATCCATTTTGGCTCTCCTCTGCTGACAGGGCAGTTTTTGCGCAAAAATGTAACACAATAGCGTGAAAAAAAACAGCGTTTTCACAATTGCGCTGTCGTAAATCGACCCACAGTGATGTGCGTCGCATTTATGTTGGTTTCCTTTACGACAGACCGACGCTGTGTGCGTCACAAAATAATGACTCCCACCTGTTGGTTGCGCCGCCGTACGTCAAAGTATAAATTTGACGCCCGCATGCCGCTTCAAAATGCCGTTAGACGGCGCAATTTTTTTTGACGCAAAACTGCGTTATCGCAGTTTTGAATCAAAAAGTATAAATATGGCCCCAAGATTTTGAGGAGATCAACGGCCCACATGTGGAATCCATAAAGTGTGACTTATGAAATATATTTGATTTAGCGCGACAGCAATAGCAGCTCGAGCTGTTGCCATTTCTAAGCAACAGCACTGCATTCACAAGAGGCCAAGTAATTGGTGAACACATTGCTGAACAAAAAATCTCGTACTTTAACATAAACTATTACTTCGCTTAAGCAAGTGCAAATTCAGAATAATTACATAATGGTCTCCTTCTGGAATTTCAAAAACTACACAGGATAATAGAAGCATTTACCGGATTGTTCCTCTCTTTTGGAGTGTTACTTTCAAAATATCCTTTGAAGACACATATGCAGTCAAACATCTGAACGTGTTAGCAGAAAAGTATTATGTGTACTTAGTTCGGCTGCCATCTTTATTTTATTTATGAATTTATGGATTCTTTCCCAGCACCAGCACACTGCCTATGACAGCCTTATTGTGTCTGGTACTTTGCTTGAACGCTCTTTAACGAATGCGCAATTAATTCGTAGGTAATCATTACAATGCAGGAAGCCCACATCTTTCAAAACACTGTGCAGATATCTAGGGGGCTCCTGATCAAACGATATTAAAATTGTAGCACACCTTTTAAATTCATGCTATTTACTTTTGATTGCTCACCAATATTGTTGGGAAAAAATGTTTTAAAAAAAAAAAAATATTTTATTACTTATATCTGAAAAATTGACGAAGCGTATCCATTTTAGTATTTTCTTCATACATAGGATGGCTTGTCAAATAAAACTCGACTGGCCGTGAGAGAAAATAAAATAGGCCTCTGCAATCAGCACTGGAGGAATGAATGGAGAAGTGTTTAAATAGCTGCCTAGGTCACAGGTGTCCTGTTTCTGAAACAATGAAAGCACTTGGGGATGGGACTGGAGAATATAACAACACATAATCAGAGAAAAATATGTTCTATGGCTGCACCTGAAATGTCAAAAGAGTTGACATATGGACCTATAATAAACTAGTCTACGGGCAAAGGGTCCCTGCAGTACTAATTTGGTGTGCATTCCTTTTTGGTGTAACCCAGAATTCTACGGTGTGAGACAATACATTTCAGTGTATGTAGGCCTCTAATTATTGAGAATTGGAAAGACGCCATACATACATTTAATTGGCATCCGAACATTGCGGATTGCCCTGCTGCTATTTCGACTCTCGAGCATGAAAAACAATGGTTTGCAAAAAAGGCTGTTCTTTTTGAGTTCCCTCGTTAGGTAGCCACCTTTTTACCCCACCCAATTAACACACATTGCTCATGTTGGAAGCTGTATCGCACAGTGTGTGTTTATTGATGATGTGACTGAACAACTTCAACTTTGTCTCAAAATGCACAGCACAAGAGAAGCACTTGTGACATTCATTATTATGAGATAAACCGAGGAGCAGGAACAAGAGTTGAAGTATGAAAGCCGGTCAATATAAATAATTTAGAAGTTAAAAATAGAAAAAGGAAACAAGAGAAAGATAAAGTGCTAAAGACGCGATCAATAAAGGCCTGGTTTTCAAAGGTACAGTTAAATTATCTAGTGGGATTTTAACTTGCCAGTTAGAAACGGTGTCCACTGGATCCAGATCCTCAAATATATTAGATTTATTTGCAGAACACAAGTTCCCCACAATTTGCACTGGAAGCAACGCCCTAAAGCCAACACCCCATGTTGTGACATCTCTAGTGTCCAACCTTTAGTGGGAAGTAGAAGTGAAAAGAATCACACCTTTCATTTTAATCCCAGAAATTACAAAATCTCTGGGAGCTCACAGTAGGACAGTAGATATGGATCTAGGCTTTAGTGCGTGTTGCAGCAGTCACAATTTTAAAATACTATGCTACTGTGACTGCTGTTTGACACACTGGTAAAATCATAATGTCAGAATTCCCACCCGAAAACTGATTTCCAGCACCACTGACCTAAGACTCCCACTAATCGACCGACCGCTTCATCAATGTAGGCAAATAAAAACACCGATTGGGTGCTGGTTTGTTAGCATGCTGCTCATAGCAAATGGCATATCCAAGTTACACTGAAGTTTACTAAAAGGTGTGTCACAGCCCTGGGAATCTACTGACAGTTTACGCATTAAAACACTGCCCTACACACTTCAAATGAATGGAGTAGGGTCTGCCACAAAGAAATTGAATCTGAGAAAGATGACTGATTTTTTTTTAATTCTTTTATTCCTGTTAAAGTCTGTCAGTTCCAAGGGGACAAGCAGTATATAGCGTACGAGAACAACCCTTTGTAAACACACAGCCTTGAAAACAAGGCATCCCAACTCTCCTCTCTCCTTGGGATGATAGGCACTAGAAATAACTGTTCGAAAAGACGACACTTCACAAAGGTTTGAACTATAGCACAAAACAACTTGACTCAAGATAAATCAGAACGATTGGCAAGTCAGACTGGTACTAAAAGGTGATCTGTGATCAGCCGAAGGTAAACCCTTTCGAAGTATGGAAATCGAGCGCGTTGACCAACCCATGACTATCAGTGCAGGCCATTACTTATCTAATCGTATTACACGTAATAGAGGGAACCAAAAATCATTCTCTCCAAAATGGAATTTACTAACACAAACTAAGCGCCATTCTTCAAAATCCAGCACAGCACCATGACGATGAGGACTTTGGAGGATATAAAGGAAGGAAAACTGAAAATAAGGGAGACGGAGAATATGTGCTTACCTGAGTCTCTTCCAGCTGAAACATGAGCCGAACATCTGACAGTTGGGAAAACAGAGAGACACAGCTGGAAAGAAAGTAGTCACATTTTTTCCATACTTCTGTCACTACTGCGAGGGGGAATGTATTTTCCCCTATCTTTTGAGACAGGTATTTGCAGCCACATTATCATATGTCCGCAGTATGGCCGTGACGTATAAGTGAGAACAAAATATTGGCAATGCACCAGGACTCAAGGATGATTCTTTCCATTCCAAAGAGTGTTTACGCTATGCCTCATTCAAGTGACCCTGGAGGTACTGTTCCCCTAGAGTATCCTCCCGGAGTTACGCTGTTTATCAAGAGCATAGGGTGAGAAGCCGATTGCCAGGTGTTCCGGATCCAGCCTCTACGGCATCCCCTCCAGTATATGTCTGGACTGAGACTCCAGCTTGTAGCCTGTGCTTTTGCAGGGTGCTTTTGCTTTTACTTGCCGAATTTGCTGAACCTGATTTTGTTGACATTAGTACACTTTACTCTTGGTAACCAATGGTAAAGTGCTTGCAATTTCCCTCCCAAACCTGGAAAATTGGTATACACCTTATTGGTTGATTTATTTATTTATAATTTTCTAGTAAATGGTACCTTGTGTACTCAGGACCTGTACATTAAATGGCACTAGTAGACTGCAACACTCATTGTGCCACCCACTAAAGATGCACTTCTCAGGCCTTCTATTGCAGCCCCTGAGTACAGTTTTAAAGATGCCATTTCGACCTGGCAAAATAAACCTTTTTCCATGTCTAACCTTTCCTTTTTAATACCTAATAGTCTTGTCTGAGGTAGGCCATAAAAATGCTCATAGGCCAGGGTGCCTGATAATTTCAAATGAAGGACATGTATATTTAAAGTTTTACCCTGGCAGTAAAACCCCCAAAAGTCAGTTTCACTGTGGAAAAGCCGGCCTCCCATAGATTAACACTGGTTTACCTTATTAAATACAATAAGTCCAAAATTCTGATTGGGAACAGCTATGCTGCTTTTCCAACATGTTATCTATTTGGGCTTTTACCCATGGCCACCTCGCGTTCATCACTATCGCTCGTTTATGGGCTTGCCCTTCAAAAATCCTTTGTTATCATTGGTAAATGCTTCATATTTGTCCCTCCTTGGGACGGTGTAGTTATCGCCATGAACATCAACCCTGTTTCATGGCTAATTGCACTTTTGCGGATACGTTTGACTGCAAGCTAACTTGTTTTTCCTTTTGTGTGTCATGATCATGACATGGCGCTTTGAATCAGTTTGCTAATGTCAAATGTTTTCATTTTCATTTTCAATTCATGTGGCAAGAAAAGTTAGGTGTTTACAACGTTAACAGCTCTAATCCAAGCAAATGCGAGACCCATTGCATTGCAAATGCTTGTTTATAATTGTGGGGACGTGTGTTCTGTCATGAGCAGGATGTCTTTAAGGGTGGATTCAGTCCAATTCTGAGCTTCACAGGTTAGCCTGAGGACTGCGTCTGGTCTCCTCCTGACTTCAGAAGTTGCCTACCCTGTCACTTGAAAACACATCTCATACCTGGACCTGTCTGCTATATTTTATTATACAGAGTACAGCCCAACCCAGAGGACATGGAAGAACTTGCCAAAACCAGTTTACACAAAGGGCGTGTCCACCATTCACAGGGTGGCACTGGTCATAACAGTAGCATTCCAAAATCTGAACACAGAACACTCCTGGACCTGAGAACATTCAGAAAAAGGAAAGTTTTGCTTTCCGAAAAAGGAAGACTAGACCTACTTGTCTTGAACTCAGGACCCCAGAAATAACTCCAAGGGGCAGTTGGCTGATCTCCTTTGGAACTACAGGGACACAACAAGCATCTAGAGGTCCTTCCTGTTTTCTAGCTGACCAGACCCAACTAGACCTAACCTCGACCCCCCTACTGGCCTCTGTGTGAGTGGATCTTGAGCTCCAAGTGCTGCCTCAAAGTCCGGGACCCCTGGCTGGAGTCAGAGTGTACTTCTCCATGCTTAACTGAAGGTTTCACAGTTTCAGACACAGAATGGCACAAAGAGTTGCAAGGCATTGAATCTCAACGCCACACAGCTCCTGATCAATGGCTTCACCGGTTCAAACAGAACGTTTAAGAACTCCATGGAGCAAAGCAGCTCTAAACTCAAAGTATCTCTGGATCCCACACAGTACAATGCAGAGTGACCAAGGGCCTCATATTGCAGTACTTTGCAACTCCTGATCAGTGGCTTTACCACATTCGATGCATAGTGAAGCAGAACCACACAGAGCTTCTCAGCTCCTCAATTAATGTTTCACTGGTTCCAACAATTTGTCCCTTTCTGGCTCGACCAGATACCCGCAGTTGTCATTTTGGTGTCATTTTGGTGCCATTTTATTTATTAAAATATTCCCTAATTTTCTCCAATTGTTTGGAATTCTTCTTGTGTGGTGTTTTCACTTCATTACTGTTTGAATTCTTTGAGAGCCAAGCTACCAAAGGGTTAAGCACAGGTTTCCTTAGTGACTTTTGTGGATCACCCTGACAAGGATTGTGAACATTGTTACCTCCTTCGACCAATAATCCAATTTCTTACTGAGCGAAAGTTAAGGAAGGACCAGCTATGACCTGCCATATTTCTGCGGCTTCTCAGATATTCACAAATTTATGTATGCCTTTTTCAAGTGCAAACCCCTCATGTGTCCTCTGAGCCCCTCACTGAACTAATGAGCTATGTTCAAACTCTGTTTGAGTGAGACACATTATTTGTAAGCAATTTGAGGCAACAGCTACCTTAGTCTGGTGCATTTTAGTGTTGTATTCCTCAAGTGTCATGTACACCTGTTGTGTGCCAGAATACAATGAAAGCTGAACGGCCAAACACCAGTTTAACGTTGAACCACAAGTCTTCATTATGAAAGAACCCATGAGGTGTGTGTGTACTTTGCTAAGAATCGGAAGGGTGAATTCGCTTCAAAGTGAATACTCTTCCCCCACATATCCCCAGAACTTGCTAGATCCTTTGAGGCACCTTCTGGTGTGTAGGACTTCACTTTCTCCATTCTTGGTAAGATACACACTTATGTGTGCCACTGTAGTGTCTGTGCAGTTTTAACCTGCCAATTTGACATGGCAAATGTACCCACTTGCCAGGCCTAAATCTTTCCTTTTTATACATGTAAGGCCCCCGAAAGGTAGGCCCTAGGTAGCATCAATGGCAGGGTGCAGTGTATGTTAAATGTGGGACATGTACTGATGTGTTTTACATGTCATAACAATGAAATACTGCTAAATGTGGTTTTCACTGTTGCAAGGCCTATCTCTCTCATAGGTTAACATGGGGACCAGCCTTTAAATATTATTAAAGTGCAGATGCTCTTTGAGAGCAGATAGAAATATGGAGTTTGGGGGCTCTGAGCTCACAATTTAAAAAATACATCTTGTAGTCACTTTGGTTTTTAGATTGTGTGTTTGAAAATGTCACTTATAGAAAGTAGGCATTATCTTGCTTAAACCATTCTGTGACCCTGCCTGTTTGTGGATTCCCTGTCTGGGTCAGTTTGACAGTTGAGCTGTTTGTGACACCCCTACAGACAGTGAGACAAAGGGAGCTGGGGTGTAGCCTGCATATCCTGATGACCCATCTGTGCTAGAGTGAAGGGAGGAGTGGTCACCTACACCTGAATGGGCTGTGCCTGCCCTCTCACAATGCAGTATTCAACCCCTTGGTGTGTGTCTGGGGACTGGCATGGAAAAGGCAGGATCTTCTGAGGCAGAAAGGGATATATACGTTTTAGACCCAAAACCCTTGAAAATTAGATCTCTTCTGGATTCAAGAGGAATCTCGGCCAAGGAGAAGAGATGAGGACAAGTGCTCTCCCTGCCTGTGACTGCTTTGTTGGGCTATCCTGCAGTTGCTCCTTCTGTCTGTGAAAGGGGACAAAGACTGGACTTTGTTGTGCATTTCTGCTTGAGAAGAATCTCCAAGGGCTTTAAATGAGCTTGCCTCCTGTTTTTAAGTCTCAGCACTATCAAAGACTTCCTCTGCAGCAACTGGACTGTCTGCTGAGACTCCTGCCCTGCCAAGTGTTGTCCTATTTAGTCCCTGGGCCCTTAAAAGGTGAAGCTGGCAGAACAAGAGCTGAAAATCCATGCTGATTTAACTTCTAGGAGTAACACTGTTATTTTAATGTCCCAGCTGTTACAAAAATAAGCAAAATCCCCTAAAGCTGGTATCTTGAGCACTTTACTATACATACTTCAAACTGTAAATTTAGACAGAAAGCATTGTGTTCTAGAGTTGCATTAGCGATACCTGGCTAACAAAGTAAGCAAAGTTAGAAAAATCATGTTACAAATGAAAATGTAAAGTCATATAGTCTTACGTCTCTTTGCAGACTATTTTAACAACAATAAATGGCCAGTATTTTTTTCTTGGAAAGGTGGCAACGCTATATTTCACCCATCGCCTGTCCGGTGAAAACAGTCAGCTTAGCAAGAAAGACATTTTTTTTTTACAAATGAATGTAACATTTTTTTATTTCAGCAATTCACGGCAAAGTACTAACCACTATAGAGCCTGTTCTTCAGGCTCAAGCTCTGGGCTCTCACAATGTAGCAATAAGCCACGACTAAAATGTCACATTTCCATGAAGCCTGTCCACTGCAATAGTTAATTTAGGACGCCGGCGTGAAAAAAGACAGCGAGTATCATTAAGCTGTCGAATACACCAGACAGTTTGTTCATATGGTCGTTTTTTTTAAACAAAAAAATGAATGCATATACCTCAAATTAAGCAAAACATCTACACTAGAAGAGTTTTAGATTTTTACCACATATTTCAGACTCTGAAATATTTCCAAATGTAATTGTATTATCTTTATAAAAGTAAATATGATAGCGCTATGGAAATACATTATATAGACACCATTAGCTTTGAGCTGACAGGATTGTATTAAAATAAATTACACCAAATAAGACATATATAATATATTGTGAAACAATACGATATAATGTAATCTAAAGTAATTACGTTTCACCTAATCTAATGCAGGCTAACATCATAAAAACAATATGATATGATATTGATAAGCTAAAGTGTCTGCACTGCTACCGTTATCCCTTTTTTAATTCACCTTTTCATAAGGGACACAAGACAAAACAACAGCCATTAAGAGTGCACAGCACACACATATACAATATAAAACAGTTGGGTAACGTTCCAGGATCACATTCCAATTGGCTTAGCCCACGTAGTCTGTGAAACGAGGTGCCGACCAGTGGCAACCCCCGACCTCTGAAAAGCAGTACGTTGCAACATTCAGTCAAGCAAACGCCATAAGTCAACATAGCATTCCAAGGAGTATCGGCATACAGCAGCAGTAAATCCCAAACAAGGCACAGAGCCCAATCCCAGGCTTCTCATCCACCCAGTCCTCCCAATTGTCCAGTACAGCTACACATCATGGGTATGTAAGCGGGCATTCAAGGGGCCCCAAATGTTCTGCGGGTGGAGTGTTTGGGGGATCATGGAGTAGTAGGTTTCCAGCTGCTCCTTACATTATATCATATTTTTGGGTCACATCCCAGGTGGGGAACAATCTCTGCTTAACTTGAAGGCCACACATTGCTTGGCCAAGAGAAGGGCAAGTAAGATAAACCATCTCTACACAGACATGGTGCAGCACATCATTGTCTCTCCACAGACATGGTGCAGTTCAAGAGGTCCATCTTCAGAGATAGTGTAAGAGCGAGCTCTGTCGTCCAATAGCATTTGAAACACCTCACAGAGAATGTACAAATAAGCAAACAGTGCCAAGCCATGTGAGCAAAGTCGGTCTACAGCTCTTTACACCTTGAATTCAGTTTAGTCTTGAATAGCTTGAGGGGTGTGTGGCAGATAGGGTGCAGAAACTTGAATTGTAGTAGTCAAAGCCAGCCATTAGTGGAGAGCTCCCCTATTTGACTGCAGCAATATGTCCACCCTTTATCAGGGATCCTGGCTCTCAAATCTTGCTCCCACTGTGTCTTAGCTAAGAGAGCTATAACAGGGACTTCAGATTGCATGGTAGTGTGGAGTTTGGTCACCAGCTTATTATTAGGTCTAGGTTTTAGAACTGGGGGCCCTTGAGGGAATACTGGATACTCATGTTGGAACAGCCCACTTAGCTGGTAGTGCATCAAGTGTGAAGAAGTTGTCCTGGGCAGATAACGATGAAAGGTCTAGGAAGCTGCCCTTTGGGAAGATGTCAGCCAGTCTGGTGATTTGCCATCCTAGCATGCACTTTAGGATAGCCTTGTCACCTGTAAGCTTCTCCAAGAGAAAATATGTTATGGGCAGATTGGAAGAATACAGGAAGGGACATTTTAGATGTCGGCAGAGTCCCTCCCATGCTAGCTGTGTGCACAAGACTGTGTTAATTTGAGAGACCAGTGGGGAACTGACCCATTCAAGGGATGTAATGCAGCTGGGTGGGCAATGTCATGCTATATTGACAGGGGAGCCATATATGGGCGTGGGTACAGCTAAAAGTGTGCAAAATGTCCTTGGGCGCAGCAATAGCAGAGTGCAAAACGTGGCACTGCTAATCCCCTTTAGTCATGAGACAGATGTAACACCTCAAAGAGGATGCAAGGCCGACACCAGCATTGTCAAATGTGATCTGAGCATTTTGAAAAAGTGTTGAGATAGTTGCATGGGAATGTTACCGAGGCAATAAACACTTTTGGGGCGTGTGACCATTTTTAGAAGCACTATTCTAACCATCAGGGACAATGGTAGACTCCTCCATTTCAAGGTCAGTTCTTTTTTAGTCATGACCACTCCATAATTTTGCAGGACGACCATGGTTTTATCTCTGCTGACCAATAGTCCCAGATACTTTAGAGATGGGGAAGTCGAGTGCAGGGGAAAGTTTATGTCTCTCAAGTGTGTGGCTAGGGTCAAAGGATAAATAGTGGATTTATTCCAATTGCTGGGGATGCCAGATAATTATTTAAATAGAGCAACTTCCCTAATGATGGGGTTGAGGTTGAGAGCAGGGTCACTGAGGCAAAGGGTTATATCATCGGGATAGATGGAAACCACTAGGTTCTGTGAAGAAACTGGGAAAACACCAGGCCACAGTGGCCATGTAGCTGACAAATAGCACATGCTAGGGGTTCTGACATAAAGCAATAAAGCAAGGGGTAGGCTGGACATCTCTAGTATGTACCCCTCTCAGCAGGAAAAGGTTTGGAGAGCAGGTCTTTTAAGTATAAACTGGTGATAGGAACGGAGTATAGCAGTAGTGTCAAGTTTAAGAAGACCCGTGGAAGAGCTAGTTTAGCCAGAACAGCAAAGAGGTAACTCTACTCAAGAGAGTTGAAAACGTTTGTGTTGTCCAGGAAAATGTCTGCAGCTTAGTGGTCTGGTTGAAACTGCTGTGCTAAAGTGAAAAGTTTGCATAGATGATGGGATGTGGATCTTCCCAAAATATTCCCTGCTTGATCCAGCAGGACCATGGAAGGAAGAAGCAACAACAGGCAGTTTGCAAGAACTTTTGCAAGTATCTTAATGTTTGTGTTGATAAGGGAAAGTGGATCATATGAATCTATGTAAGATGGGGGGGTTATACCTGGCTAGAGGAGAGTGATTAATAAAGACTTTCAGGGAGACTGGGGTAGGGCACCCAGCTGCAGTGCCTTATTGTAAAGATCGAGTGAGTGGGGGCAAGAATAGCAGAGTAAGGTTTATAGAATTTGGTGGTAAATGCATTGCTTCCCGGGACCGTACAGGTAGGAAGATTGGTGATCACAGCCATGACCTCTCCTAGGGTGATGGGCATCACTTAGAATTGCCAACGGGGCTTTCAATCCAGACCAGCGTAATGCACTCAAAGTTGGCCATGTCATACTCAGGAGATCAAGAAATATGTGATGCATAAAGCACAGAGTAATATGTGACACATTTACCCAGAATGTCATCAGCCTCAAAGGGGGTATTGCCTCTTCTGACTTTCAGATTTAGTATGTCCTGTGGTGGAATCAGCTGCAAAAGACAAGTGTGCTAAAATTCTGCATGGTCTTTACACCTCCACATACGTCCTGGCCATGTCATATCTGGGTGAGTGTTTGGCCTCAAGGTCAACTACGTCCACAAATTTGTATAGTTTGGTTTTGATCTTGGTGAGTGTGTGGGATGTTAGCATATGTGTGTACTCTGTTTTAAGCTTATAATGATCCCTCTCCCACCTGTCAAGATCACTGTGAAGTGTTCTCTGTACACCATGCTGCTTGGTGATGCAGACCTGCATATGTATGCCCTGAAGGCCTCCCAGACCATGCCTACCATAACCACTGAGACCTTAATGTCAGGAAAACAGTGGTGGATTTCAGACTGCACCTGCTCTTAAAGACAGGATCCAGCAAGGTCAAGGGTTATGAGTGCCAAAAAAAGGCTCAGTGTTTAGAGTCAGATATGTCTAGACTTAACTGAACAGACGTGTAGTTTGAGAGAGTGTGATGCAGGTGCTCAATTAAGTGGATCCAATTACAAGCATTGCACATGCCAAGCCAGCAGTCAAGGTCACCCACAACCATGTGCCATAAAGATATGTGTGCCCTTCCAAAGAGCAGGATGGCTACTTCTCCATCTGCCACTAGCTCACTGGAGTCCATTCTATAACTGAGGGTGAGGGTCACTGCTTGATGTGTGTGTGTTGAAGTATTTGAGCAATCTAAATTTCTATTGCGCACCTGCACCAGACATTCATCAAAAAGTCAGGGTTGTGTGAATTGAGGTCATAAGCGTTTAGTAGTGGAAGCTGTCAACCACGTGTCATAATTTGAAGCAAATTATACCATTCCTGTGTATCAGCTTCTTCATGGAGGAGTCGAAAGGCCTTTGCCCGGTGCGCTTATAGTTGTGTATGATGAGTAGCTAGCCAGCTAGTCCATTTTTGTGCAAAGGAGGAGAGTGAGTGTACACTAAAATGTGTCTCTTAAAATAGGTACTCATCTATTTTATGGTGGTCAGCATTGGCCAGGGTGTGTTAAACTTTGTGGAGGTTATTGGGGCTCCACACATTCCATGTTGGAAAATTGAATGATGCTGCTACAGGGATATGTTGTGGGATGAGGGGTCAGTTTTGAGTGCTGCACCTAATGGAGTGCGCAGCTTAAGGATGAATACTGTACAGGGAGCTTGGTGAGGGGCGTCAGCAGTGTGATCCACTCCAAGAAAAGTATGGTGTCCTCTGTACAAAGACAGGATAAGAACAACAATATTATCACCCACCACTTATGTTGGCCAACCTAAGCTGCAGATGGATCGTCCCAAAAAAACTACCCAAATCAAGATCTGTGTAGGCACCATAATGTTACCCAATTCACACATCACAATTAAAATACCAGTGTGGTTTACCTGTAGGAGAATCCAGCGCACCTGACGAACTACACCTCCACCCACTGGGCAATTGTATGCCATGCAATCTGGTTAGCAGCAAGGAGTGTCACTAGGCCAAGTTCCAAATTTGCAGAAGCGCCCAACAAGAAAGAGGGGGTAAGACCCTCCTTCCCACTGCAGCAACGAGATCTGCTTTGGCAGTGATAGTTCAACTGAACACACACCGGCTGGTGCCAAGACCTGATCTTCCCATTCACCAACAAGGGGCTCCCAGTATCAAGGGCCAAGAGGGAGTAGGAGAAGGTGTACGATCACCCAACAACACAATCAAGCTTCAATTTAGAGTGAATGGACCACGTTAACAAGTGGCTTTAGAGCCCTGTAGGAGTTTCTTTATGAAAAGTGAGGAGCTCTGCGGAGTGGAACAAATGTGAGTCTGATCACCATGGAAGATGTGCAGGCATGCAGGGCACATCATAGCATATGGCACACCCGCCTGCCAGAGGTTGCCCGTGAGGGGGAGGAACTCACAGTGCACTTTTGCCAGAGAAATGGTGAAATCTGTGTGTATTGTGACCGTGAAGCCCTCATACTGTAAGAGGTGGTTCTACCATATCATCTGTAGGGCAGCATGATTATACCTGTAATACAGAAGTTTGGAAATGATGAGTCTATGGCCAAACAAGTGGTGCACCTGACTATCTGTAAAAAGAGGGAAAGCTCCAGTGGGAACAAATAGGGATTTGAGGGCGGGTTCTATGCAGTCAGTGTAGGTCTCAAAAGAATTATGATTCTGCTTGGGGAATAGACAGAATTTATTAACTCATGTTACTTTTGAAATGTGAGTTCCTGCCAATTTCCACCAATAAGTGGAATTATTCTCCCATTCGAGCAGTGTGATACTCATCGTAACAACATGCGGGTCAAGCAAGGATGGTTCCGAATTAGATTTTCCATCCCCTGGCTCAATTTCCAGTTGCATGGGAGCCTTCCAGTGCCATTTTGCAATGCTGGCAGTTGCAAGCGGGCAGGGCTGTTGCTCGAGTAGATTTTCTTCTCAAGGAACAGGTTTATCAACTCCAAAATACCTTTTTGAGTGAATATTCTATGTGAACAGATAGTTCAGGTAGTTTTTTAATGCAAAGAGCACTTTTGTCTTTTTCTGCTTTTTTTAGCAGGAAACAAGTGCCAGAGAGAATCCAAATTCCTCTTTCTGTCCAGAAGGCTTCTCCCAGTGTTTCTGCCATCTCCTGGTTACTTTTTATTTGAACTTATAGGTTGAAAAGATCACTTTCTTTCTCTGCAATCCCTGCTCCAGATACCATTGGATTTTTAGGATTTTGTTTTTATGACATTACAATCAAGTAACTTTAAAAACTTTTGGATAAGGGCGTTGTTTGGTAGAGGGCATGCACCAGTATATACTTGTACCTTTTTTGTTTTTTATTCAATTTTAAAATTTGATTGTGGTTGTGGTGGGTGGCCTGCTATTGCAGGAGGGACCTATCAGTTGTATTCACGTGTTTAGCTTTTATAAAGGAAAAAGGTTGCACAGTTAAGTACATTTTACTTTATGCTTGTGAAATTTGAACTATTCATTTATTTTCTGCCCTCAGACCTTCGAGAAAGTATTAGGCATTGGGTACACAAAACAACTGTTTCTGTGGAATACATTTTGTACTCCTAGAATTACTTGCACCTGTGTCAGCCAGATTTTGTTTTAGGACATAGTATCGAATCTGTCCTCCTCGGAGTCACAGAACATTCAAGATGGCTCCTGAACAAGGGCAGAACAGTTGTGCTGATCTTACTCAATCAGTACTGCTTTTGATACTATGTCACATAGTGCTCTTCTGGAAAGATTGAAGGACCTGGGTGTCCAAGGGACAGCCCTTTTCTGGATGTCCTCCTTTCTGAATGGTCAAACTTTCCATGCCTTTTCTGTTTGTTCCATCTCAGAATCTCATGCCCTCACTGTGGGTGTCCCTCAGGAATCAGCCTCTAGCCAGATGCTCTTCAATATCTGCGTCTGCCCTCTTGCATGCTTGATGGAGAGCTGTGGTCTTACCCTGCTCTCCTATGCTGATGACAACCAAATTAACTTTACTCTGTCACCTGCTCAGAGACACAATTCAGAGTCATTGAACTTCTGACTGACTCAGTTCTCTACCTGAATGAATTTCTACTTGCTAAAACTTAATGCAAGAACATCGAGTTAATGGTGCTAGGTAAAACAAAAATGACTTTGGTGCCCACAGCACTGGCCTCAGATTTTGGATGCATTCCTGAATTGGCTCCCAAAGTTAAGAACTTAGATTTTTGTTGTTAGAAAATTTTTATAGCTGACTTTAGCCGACTTAATTCAGTTTTAGGAATTGCTAAATTAATAATAGTTTTTTTTTCTTTGCTTACCATCCCTCCTTTGTAAGCTAACTAAGCGGCCTTTTTTTGTATATATATATAGAGAGAGATAAAGAGAGAGAGAGAGAGGGAGAGAGGGAGAGAGAGAGAGATTGCCATAGGCCACCATTTTGTCTTTGTTCTCCATGCATGTGGCCGGCAGACATTTTGGGTTGTCAGTGTCCAAAGGCTTGCCTGTGTTCTTTGTTGTTCATGCCTCCTTGCTTGCTGTTGTTAAACCTTGTGTCCGGTGGCCATTTTGTGTAGCCAGCCAGTGTGTTAAATCCTACTTGTCTAGGTTTCAAAGCATTTTCTAGGGACAGTGATAGAAAAGGCCTATTCCTTGTTGGTTCTACATTTGTTCTTGTTTCCCAGATGTTTGTTTACTGTGTTTAAGGGGAATTGTTGTATATATGTACAGTTTTTTTATATTATATACCATTTTTTTATTTTCCCCTACACCTCCTTGCCTTACAAACTATTTCTAATAGTCCCTAGTGAGACAACAGCAATTAATTTCTCACATTAACTGTGTTTTCCATGCCATAGACCTCTTAGGAAATCCGTGCACACAAGCATTACTTTTTTAAGGATTATTCCATTATCACTGGCACTCCCTGCTTGCCATAGGTGCACACCAGCATTCAGTTTTTAAAGATTATTTCATTGTTCCTGCACCCTCTGCCTCCAGACACACACCAGCATTCATCTTAATAAGGATAATTCATCATCCTCTGCCCCCCTGCCTGCCATAAGCGCACAACAGCATTTTCTTTAAGGATTATTTCATATTCTCCTGTAGTCCATGTCTGCCACATGTGTCTCATAGGCCTTAGATGCATGTAAAGTACCCTTTTACAACTTTATGTTGTTATTGAAATATTGTGTTCTGGTTCAGACTGAAATTGACACGCTGTTGTTTGTTATTTGCTATATCCTCACTTAATTAAGTTGTCTGTATCTATATACAAACTGAAAATGCAATGTTCCACTGAATGATTCTCTTGCTTGTTCACTTTTAGGTGCACAAGACATCACCCACAGTACTCTCAGACATCAGGCCGGCACTTAGGGGGTTATTCTAACTTTGGAGGAGTGTTAATCCGTCCCAAAAGTGACAGTAAAGTGACGGATATACCACCAGCCGTATTACGAGTTCCATAGGATATAATGGACTCGTAATACGGCTGGTGGTAAATCCGTCACTTTTCCGTCACTTTTGGGACGGATTAACACCTCCTCCAAAGTTAGAATAACCCCCTAAGTGTTGGAGAAATCTATAAGGGGGAGAGGGAGGTATTGGATTGGTCCAGTGCACGTCCTCCCAAAGACTCAGTCACAATGAATAAATTGGTTCACCGTTCCACGGGGAAAGCCACAGGTCAAGGGGGCAATTAAAAAGTGGAAAATAGTGCCCTCACACACACCAGGGGGGGTCATGGTTCATCATTGGGCCTGCTCCTTGTCGGACTGGTGCTGCAATGTCCGAAGGGCTCCTCAAGGGGGCTCTTTACCAGAGATCTTTTAAATGGTATGCTGTGGTGGCACGCAGGAGTGGATTCAGACCTACAAAGAGGAAAAAGGGAAGCTGGAGAGGGAAAATAAAATTGTCTCTAGAACCCTGCCAGTCAAATATTTATTAGGTGCAAGGGGACTAGTTCAAGATTAAAAATACATAGGGAGTGGGAGAGGAGACAAAGTTCCTCCACTCCACCACAAATCTAAGGTGTAATGAGCATGGAGAATTACTCCTTGTCCTCAGCAAAGGTCAACATGTTTCACGCCTAATCTGCCCAGGAGGGTCAAGTGGCATTTCTTTAGGACCACAATGAACAAAAAAACTAAGCTTCGATCACATATACAGTACTATAAGATATATGAAGAATACAGTGACTTACATAAAGAGCCGAATGAAAAACCCAACATAGGGTTGGACCTGCGGGGAGAAGGGTAGAAACCAATGATATATCATTACATATAATACAGTGAACAAGGAAAACAGTGTGACAACACTCAGTGACAAGATGTGCACACATGCTAGAGTCATGGTGCAAAAAAATTACTTGTTGTTAACAAGCATAGTGAAAAGCTAAACAGCCAGGTGTAGTTCACCCTCAGAGGATATATAATTATAAAATTATGTCTAACCATCCTCTAATAGGGTTATGGACCCCTTGGGAAAATGCAGGCCAAACGGAACTGTCATGGCCTAGAATATATAAACTTCACCAGATAAATAGGGAAATACAACGAACAGGCTGATCAATTGTCTCAACAGTCGCACAATTTCAAATAGCCAGCAATTTGCCCGATCTAAGAGACTAAGGCCCTCATTCTGACCTTGGCGGGCGGCGGAGGCCGCCCGCCAAAGTCCCGCTGTCAGGTTACCGTTCCGCGGTCGAAAGACCGCGGCGGTAATTCTGACTTTCCCGCTGGGCTGGCGGGCGGTCGCCTTCAGACCGCCAGCCAGCCCAGCGGGAAAGAGGCTTCCACGATGAAGCCGGCTCGGAATCGAGCCGGCGGAGTGGAAGCTGTGCGACGGGTGCAGTTGCACCCGTCGCGTATTTCACTGTCTGCGCAGCAGACAGTGAAATACATGTAGGGGCCCTCTTACGGGGGCCCCTGCAATGCCCATGCCAGTGGCATGGGCACTGCAGGGGCCCCCAGGGGCCCCGCGACCCCCCCTACCGCCATCCGGATCTCGGCGGTCCGACCGCCGGGATCTGGATGGCGGTAGGGGGGGTCGGAATCCCCGCGGCGGTGCAGCAAGCTGCGCCGCCGCGGAGGATTCAATGGGGCCGCGGTACACTGGCGGGACCCCGCCAGTGGTGCCGGTCCGACCGCGGCTTTACCGCCGCGGTCGGAATCCCCATTGGAGCACCGCCGGCCTGTCGGCGGTGCTCCCGCGGTCCTCCGCCCTGGCGGTCAAAGACCGCCAGGGTCAGAATGACCACCTAATTATGCAATAGTCAATCCCAACATCGAAGGCACATATTTCGAATTAAAAAAACAATCATAGAGTATGGCAGCAATATGCCAAATAACGAGCAATGGTGTGATTTTGAGGGTGTCGAGACAAGATCCATATTGCATGTAAGGTCTAAATCATGTGTGCATAAACTCAGCATTCTCAGAAAGAGATGCATATCAATGTGGAGTGCAGCTACCCGGAAAACGGGTGACGAATACGCCACCTTCATGGGCAGGGGCAATGCGGTTAAGGAAAAGAGAGGGGTGAGGCAACGGAGTGAGAGAAGGCTGCAGTCACCCATCTGCTGAGAAAAAATTTGTTCTGCCCGATCCCTCGGGGTGAAGGGGGTTTGCCCAGGAGCACAGGCAGTGTGCTAAACAGGTGAGGTAATCTCACCTTGTCTGCACTGAAAAAGGTGTAAACGAATCACCCAGAGAGAGAGTACGCACACACATAAAACTTACATTTGCCTTGAGATGTCCCTGCTCCACGCATCTTCAAACTGATTCAACCCGCCCAGGTCGTGGCCGGGATTTACCAAGGCAACCACCAGCAGAGTGCTCGAGACACACTTCACTAGCCAACAAGTTTAGTGCTCAGAACGCACTTCATGGATCCCACGGGAAAAGATTTGAACGCGCTGTTCCTACCCACAATAAAGCACTGAGAATACGCTTCCCACAACCAGCTATTACTGCACAGGCTCCAAGGGAGGGAAAAGGTTGCAGGGGAACATGAGGGGTACACCACCCAGCCTCTGGAGACAGCAGACCTGGGGCACAGGGCAGTAGGGCCCACTCCAACAGGCCAGCACAAGACAAGAGATTGCAGTCAGTGGCAGTTCCTCCTAGTCACCGAGCAGGTCACAGGTAAGCACAACAGCAGCAGTTTAAGGTGGTTCCCAGTGAGTCCCTTGAGCAGAAGTCCAATAATGTCTTCCCTTACATGGGGAAAAACCGCTGTACTTATACTCAGTTTTGCACAAGCTTTCACAAGAAAGGGAAAAAGAGGTTCCAACCAGTTCCAACTGGTTCTAGGAATGTCCCCTCTTTCCTCCAGAACAGGAGCCAGATATCAGTCTTTGTGTGAAGCCAGGGAACAGCCTTTACAAATGCAGGTGTTCACCACCTCTGTTTCTCTCAGCCCAGGAAGGTCATTCCAAATGCTGATGCAGCTATGTGACACCTCCACCCTCCCTGTGTACAGGCTGTCTGAAAAGTATGCACAAAGCAAAGCTGTCACTCTGCCCCAGACATGGATTAGAGTCAAGCTACAAAACACCAGAGTCATAAGCACAGAGAAATGCTCACTACAAGAGGCATTTCTATAACGGTAATACAAAATCCCCCTACAGCTGTAAGCAGCATTTCTCACTATCATTATAACATACCAAACATGCCTATGCTACACCTCATAGATCAGACAATACCCCCTAGACATAAGGCAGGGCATTTTAAATGCAATCCTATGAGCAAGGCAGCACTCACAGCAGTGAGAAACCAAATAGGCTGTTTGTCACTACCAGGACAGGCCACACAACCAGGCACATGTCCTGCCTCTTGCATACACAGCACCCTGCCCATAGGGCTATCTGGGGCCTACCTTGGGGGTGACCTGCATGTAGTAAAATCGGAGTTCAATGACTGTCAAGAAAATGTAGATGTCTCGTCCCTGTGGTAGTAAACTGCACATGCGGCCCTGTGCTTGCTAGCCTGAGAAGAGGTTTGAAAGGCTACTTCTGTGGGTGGTGCAACCTTGCTGCAGGTCCACTAGTAGCATATCATTTACAGGCCCTGGGTATAGAGACATCACTGTTCGAGGGACAGACAGGTAAATTAAATGCACCAATTAGGTGTAAGACAGTCATACCAACTCTAGAAGGGAGAGCACCTGCACTTTACCACTGATCAGCAGTGATAAATTGCTCAGAATCCTAGAGCCAACAAAAAAGAGGTCAGACAAAATAGGAGGAGGTAGGCAAAAAGTTTGGGGATGACCCTGCAAAAACGTCCAAGTCCAACAGAAGGTTCCAATCCAGACCTATATTTCCAGGATTGCTGTTCCAGCATAGCATGATGAGGTGCTGCAAATGTTTAGCCAAGCTATGCTGCAGAGTGCTATTCTGACTGTCCTCCTGATGACAAACATGTAGACCAGTTGCCAAGCAACTGATTATATGTGTATCATTGCACATCTTTGCGGTAGTTAGGTAACAGCTATCAGCAGGTATCAGCATGGAAGAAAGTTTTAAGAGCATTCAGCAGCATGCAACACTAGCGATGCTCGTGATGGATAAATCCTATTTAGTTGTAAACATCCTGTAAGACTTTAACAGCAAGGTGTTTGAATGGCTTTGAACCAGAGGTCTCAGCATTGGATTTGTTACCACTGATAGTGGCAGTAATATATTCAAGGCCAGGCAGATGGTGGATATTTAGCAGTCCTGTGTTTGTTGCATTGCATCAACCTAATTGTGTAGGGCTTTCTAAACAAAAAGACATAGTCAGCAACATACTGGCCACCTACAAAAGAATCTGCACTCATTTCAGACATTCTTGTAAAGCTTTGAAAAAGTCGAGAATCATGTAGAGTGCTGATAGAGCACCTGCTAAAGCCAACACATTGGAGCTCGACCTACTACATGTTGTAACATCTGCTTGAGCGGTACAAACTGATCATTTACCATGTCCTTCAAAGAGGTAGGTATGTAACTTGGAAAAGCATGACCATGAAGTTGGATAAATGGGGGCTAGTCAAATTTTTGGCGCAAATGCTACTTCCGTTTGAGGTTTTCACATTAGAAGTCAG
Source organism: Pleurodeles waltl (assembly GCF_031143425.1). Taxonomy (NCBI): domain Eukaryota; kingdom Metazoa; phylum Chordata; class Amphibia; order Caudata; family Salamandridae; genus Pleurodeles; species Pleurodeles waltl. Next base: position 865,869,678 of record NC_090438.1, read on the forward strand.
GAAAGAGAACAGTACAATGAGCCAAGCAAACTCAATGTTGCATCCACTACAAGAACAGTGAAAAAATGTGTTGCAAAAGTTCACTGCTCTGAACAAAAAAACATATGAGTTGGTTCAGAGCATCATCCTTTGCTTGACTGATAATAAAAGACTGCAAAGAGTAATCATGTCCTCCAAAGAGTACATGAGTGCCTCAATACTTGTTCCGCAGTACAATAAAATATTGACCAATTTCATTGCAGATCAATACATAAGTTGTATCTGTTGGTATGTAACCATTCAAGTATCCTGGTGCTCCACATATATGCAGATGGTTTATCACACTGCTGTGTGCTGCATGTTGCCTCCTCATCACCGCAGTGCTGGACCACATTGGGAGCCAGCACCAGAATACTCAAATTGTGCTCAATAAACCATGACACTTGGAAAATTGTAAAATCATCCCATCATTAAGATATTTTACCACTGCATCTGAGATTAATCACATTCTCGCAACGAGTATATATCCAGTCACATACTGAACAGATACCACTTACAGATTGGTCTGGACCATAGTCGTTACACTACTTGGTCAATATGCCAAGACATTATTCCTGCCCTGATGAGACCCCTGTATCATGTTGAGGGTTGAAAGTTTGTTGATGTATAGCAAACAAATAAAGAGATTGGACAGTGGCCTAATACTTATTGGCTTACCTTGTTTATTCCTGCAAAAAGAAACACTCAAAACAGAATTGTGATTATTATTTGTTTTCACTTGTTTTGATGCACTTGGTTGTGTTTTGTTGTTTTACTGGGGCATATCACACTTTTATGAGGAATTGGAATATGCAAAGTTCATAAAAATGGTCATCCAGTGTGGATAATATGATGGCTGTGATATTAATTTATTGTTAACATTAAGTGCATAGAGCCAATTTGGCTAGTAAGTGTTTAAAGGATTTGAATGAGACCAATGAGAACTACTGTGAATTTGAATTATTATTAGTCCAGGTTCCCATAGGTTTAAAGGCGGATCTTGTTTTATTGTACAGGCAAACTAAAGCAGCGCCAGCTCACGTAGGGCATGGCAGCGAAGGTGGTATGTTGATGTCAGCAATGAGGAGAGGGATGGTGGTCCACTGGGAAGCAGTGGACCCTTGTTGCATTTGGCCCTGGAGATGATGTGGCTGGGATGGAGGCGGGCGAGGCTGGCTGCTCAAGGAACCAGACGCACATGCATCCACCTCCTTCTCCAAGGGCTTGAGCCAGTGATATTCAGCTATGATGGCCTCCATCCTCTGGTAGTGGAGCTGGGCACTTATCACCTGCCAGGATAGGTGACCTCCAGCAGGAAGAGTAAGTATGTTAAAAAAGAAAAAAAAAAGGTAAAAACAAGTTGGAATGTTAAGTGTACACTTGTTTATACTATAGTGGCACAGTAGCAAAACTTTGCTGGTCTCCTTGGTTTGTTAGAACTTTCAATGTGTTTAGTCACAGGGCCAGGTTTTCCCTACACATGCTTTACATAATGCAATAGCACTGACCTATATGTTGATCAGTTGATAGTGTCATTGATAGTATATGTGCAATATTAATGGGGGCATGCTGGCAAGTCTGCTACTCTACAACTTTTTTTTGGGGGGACAGCTGTAATGGATATTTTATAAACTTATTATAATGAATCCCCTTCTTCAACTGTATCTACGATTCTACCCTGACTCCGAACTTAGAGACAGACTTAATACTCCATGTTAGAAATGGGGTCTTTGATTGGCAGTCAGGTTACCCCTGTCCAAGCAAAAATAGGAAATATTTATCTAAACTAAACAAGACCAAAACGACAAAAATCCAACACACAAAAGTCAAGTGATTAATTTCAAAAGCAAAAGAGTCTTAAAATCCTTGAGAAAACAGTAAAAACACTGTTAGCATTGAAAAGTACCTGGGTAGCGTCAAAATAACACGCACAGGCGAGTGTGCGTCGGTAAAGGTTAGCGATGCGTCAATATCTCACCCGCAAGCAAGACCGTGCATGGTTTCTACTCCTCCGCTCGAGTTGGCATGTGTCAATTTTCCTCTCTGCAGGAGAGTGATGCGTCGATCCAGGCAAGCACTTGGATCTGGGCAGACTTTGTGTAGTTTTTACGCACCCAGCGAGGTTTGCATCGAAAATCTTGCTGCACGGTATCAGCAAAACCCCGCTATGTCGGTTGCGACATTATCAGCCTCTGTCAGCGGGTGTTCTGCATAATTTCTCCAGCTGCATGCGTCGATCTTCCAGCCGCAATGCAGGTGGAGCATTGATTTCTGCCGCGAAGCTGGCTGTGCGTTGTTTCTCAGCCGCATCTCGGAAGGTGTGTTGAAATTTTCCCCGCAGGGTGATCTGTACGTGGATTTTCAGTCTTGGTCTGCCAGCTTAACCTTCCTACGGCCCCAGGAACTGGATAGGGCACCACTTGGCAGGTCAGGAGTCTCAGCAGAGAGTCCAGGTGCTGGCAGGAGAAGTCTTTGATGTCCCTGTGACTTCAACATCAGGAGGCAAGCTCAGGACAAGCCCTTGGAGATTTCTTCACAAGCAGGAATGCACAGCAAAGTCCAGTCTTTGTCCCCTTGCACAGGCAGAAGCAGCAACTGCAGGAAGTTCCACAAAGCACAGTCACAGGCAGGGCAGCGCTTCTCCTCAGCTGTTCAGCTTTTCTCCAGGCAGAGGTTCTTCTTGATATCCAGAAGTGATCTAAAGTGTGTGGTTTTGGGTACCCTTCTTATAACCATTTTGGCCTTTGAAGTAGGATTACTTCAAAGGAAAGTCTCTCTTGTTTGTGAAATCCTGCCTTGCCCAGGCCACGCCCCAGACACACACCAGGCAGTTGGAGACTACATTGTGTGAGGGCAGGCACAGCCCTTTCAGGTGTGAGTGACCATTCCTCTTCTCCCTCCGAGCACAGTTGGCTCATCAGGAGGCTACACCCCAGCACCCCTTGTGTCACTGTCTAGAGAGAGGTGCAAACAGCCAAACTGTCAAACTGACCCAGACAGGGAATCCACAAACAGTCAGAGTCACAGAATGGTTTAAGCAAGAAAATTTCCACTTTCTAAAAGTGGCATTTTCAAACACACAATCTTAAAACCAACTTTACTAAAAGATGTAGGCCCATATTTATACTTTTTGACGCACAACTGCGCCAACGCAGTTGTGCGTCAAAAATTTGAACGCCGGCTAATGCCATTCCAAAGCGCCATGCGGGCGCCTTATTTATTGAATGACGTTAGCCGGCGCAGCTGACTGGTGTGCGTAAAAAAAAATGACTCACACCAGGCAGCGCCGGCGTAGGGGAAAATGGAGCTTGGGCGTCAAAAAATGGGGCAAGTCAGGTCTGAGGCAAAATTTTGGCCTCAACCCGATTTGCGCCATTTTTTTTTACGCCCAACCCCCATTGAAATGACTCCTATCTTAGCAAAGACAGGAGTCATGCCCCCTTGCCCAATGGCCATGCCCAGGGACTTATGTCCCCTGGGCATGGTCATTGGGCATAGTGGCATGTAGGGGGGCACAAATCAGGCCCCCCTATGCCACAAAAAAATTACGAAAAAAATACTTACCTGAACTTACCTTAAGTTCCCTGGGATGGGTCCCTCCATCCTTGGGCGTCCTCCTGTTGTGGGCAAGGGTGGCAGGGGGTGTCCCTGGGGGCATGGGAGGGCACCTCTGGGCTCCTTCCGAGCCCACAGGTCCCTTAACACCTGCCCTGACCAGGCGTTAAAAAATGACGCAAAAGTGGCTGGATGTCATTTTTTAAGGCCCGCCCACTCCTGTGCGTCATTTTTGAACGGGAGTTTAAATAAGGCGCACATGCCCTAGAGTAATTTTTTAGAAGGGAACGCCTACCTTGCATATAATTAACGCAAGGTAGGTGTCCACGCAAAAAAATGACGCAAACTCCAATATCTTTGGCGCTAGACGGGTCTAACGCCAAAGTATAAATATGGAGTTAGCTTTGCGTCGGATTTGCGTAATAAAAAACGACGTAAATCCAGCGCAAACAGAGGCCCATATTTATACTTTTTGACGCAAAACTGCGCTAACGCAGTTTTGCGTCAAAAAAATTAGCGCCGGCTAACGCCATTCTGAAGCGCCATGCGGGCGCCGTATTTATCGAATGACGTTAGCCGGCGTTAGCCGCCATCGCCGTCTGGTGTGCGTTAAAAAAAACGACGTACACCAGGCAGCGCCTGCGTAGGGGGATATGGGGCTTGGGCGTCAAGAAATAGGGCAAGTCAGGTTGAGGCAATTTTTTCGCCTCAACCCGATTTGCGCCATTTTTTTTCACTCCCAACCCCCATAGAAATGACTCCTGTCTTAGCAAAGACAGGAGTCATGCCCCCTTGCCCAATGGCCATGCCCAGGGGACTTCTGTCCCCTGGGCATGGTCATTGGGCATAGTGGCATGTAGGGGGGCACAAATCAGGCCCCCCTATGCCACAAAAAAAAAAAAAAAAAAACACTTACCTGAACTTACCTTAATGTCCCTGGGATGGGTCCCTCCAGCCTTGGGTGTCCTCCTGGGGTGGGCAAGGGTGACAGGGGGGGTCCCTGGGGGCATGGGAGGGCACCTCTGGGCTCCTTCAGAGCCCATAGGTCCCTTAACGCCTGCCTTTGGCAGGCGCTAAAAAACGGCGCAAAAGCGGGCGTACGTCATTTTTTTGGACCCGCCCGCTCCCGGGCGTGAATTTTGCCCGGGAGTATAAATCCGACGCACATGCCTCGGAGTCGATTTTTTAGACGGGAACGCCTACCTTGCATATAATTAACGCAAAGTAGGTGTCCACGCAAAAAAATGACGCTAACTCCATGGACTTTGGCGCGAGACGCGTCTAACGCCAAAGTATAAATATGGAGTTAGTTGTGCGTCGGAATTGCGTAAAAAAAAACGACGCAATTCCGGCGCAAACGGAGTATAAATATGCCCCAGAGTATAAATATGCCCCGTATTTTTTAATTGTGAGCTCAGAGACCCCAAACTCCACATGTCTATCTGCTCCCAAAGGGAATCTATGCCTTAATCATTTTTAAAGGCTTTTTCAATGTTAACCTATGAGAGAGATAGGCCTTGCAACAGTGAAAAACGAATTTGGCAGTATTTCACTGTCAGGACATATACAACACATTAGTATATGTCCTACCTTAAACATACACTGCACCCTGCCCATGGGGCTACCTAGGGCCTACCTTAGGGGTGTCTTACATGTAAGAAAACGGAAGGTTTAGGCCTGGCAAGTTGGCACACTCGTCAAGTCACATTGGCAGTTAACATCTGCACACACAGACACTGCAGTGTCAGACCTGAGCCATGTTTACAGGGCTACTAATGTGGGTGGTACAACTAGAGCTGCAGGCCCACTAGTAGCATTTGATTCACAGGCCCTGGGCACCTCTAGTGCACTGTACTAGGGACTTACCAGTAAATCAAATATGTCAATCATGGAAATCCAAGTATGCATACATTGTACATAGGAACACTTGCACTTAATCACTGGATAGGAGTGGTAAAGTGCCCAGAGTAACAAAAACAGCAAAAACAGAGTCCAGCACACATCAACAACCTGGGAAACAGAGGCACAAAGTTAGGGGAGAACACGCCAAGGATGCCAAGTCTAACACCCCCTCACACATGTGATGTATAATGGATATACCGTCCCCCATAAATGAGAGAGCTTAGATTATAAATGATGTACTGCAGTACAGGGAATATAACATATTTTATTTGGTGCATTTGTCCCAGAGTATCCCGTTCGTCAGATTCTAAATCAGGCAATTAGTCCCACCTTACTCCTGTCCTCCAGCACAAATTATTTTCAACAAATACCATTATTTGGCAGCAGGGAAAGTTTCTGTACTGAAAAGTAAGTTAGAGGGATTAAGCTGGGTAGATGTTTAATTATACAATAGTGGAGTGTCAATGATCATGTGCCGTTTAGTCACATTGGTTGAGAAATGATGACTTGATGGGGGGAATAATTGGAACAGGTGTAAATCTGTCATGAAAGTCATGAAATATAAGTCACTTAGACAGAAAGTTTTGGCACATGCTGAGATGGAATTTACATTGTTTTGGTAAGCCTGGCACAGAAGGAAAGAATTATGAAGTGAAGTACTAGTAGTAGGTATTTGAGTGGGCACTGGGAAACACACACATTGTATTTTGTTTTTAATGCATTGCGAACGTCATAATACTGCACTGTTAAATGAAGCAGATGCACATTTCACATCCTACACTGCGGAATTAAACTATGCCCCAGCTACGTGGTGAAATGCCATGGGCAGGGAAGTGATGAGTGGGATATCTGCCTCGCTTAGCAAATTCAGTATTGTCAGTTAGCAAACAAGGTGACACGCCTTGTCCCTGCCACCAAGGGACTACTAGCCCTTTGAACACCTGGACATGCGCTGTCCCACTCCCTACTTGACAGGTGGCACTGGTGATCTGTGCAGTAATACAAAAAAACTTGCACTGTGGCACGTCATTTTCTTGCGACATGGATGCACCAGATTTATGGAACAGTGCACTACCTCATTAGGTCAGAAGGTGTGTTAAACATGTTGATCCATCTGAAACAAAAATGACACAATGTGGCGTAAGGCAACAGGTCCCTATGTGATACAAAGCTAATGTGTGTGTTGTAAAGCAGTTGTAAGTGCCGTAAATCATTATTGTGTCACATAGGAGTGAATTGTGTTGTGAGATGCATTAAAAAAAAACAACGCTTTGCAGAAATCTGAACAGTAGACCAGAAAAATGCACATAATGGAGGGAGCACTATCTATAAGTCAAGAGGGCAACAATCCCAACCCCCAGCCAAGATGGCCAGACAGCAGGTCATGGGAGGAGGAAGAGCAATTTCAGTGAGGAGGAAAACCAAATATTAAAATATGAGGTGACAAAAACACCTTCTCTTTGTCATCTCCAAATTGTCATTAGGGAAAAAGAAAGCTATTTGGCATTCCATAGCGGATAAGATTATTAGTGTAGGCCAAACAAAAAGGACAATGCTGGAGTTGAAGATGTGGCACGACTACAAGAGGGGGGCCTAAGATGAACTGGCCAAGAACCCAAGGGCAGCCATGCAGTCTAAAGGAGGACCTGAGGACCAGAAGGAGTTTGATGCCTTAGAGGAGCAGGTTACTTTAGTCATTCCTAAAGAGCTGGTGGCAGATGTGGAAGGACAGGACATTGCTTGGGTTTAGAACCTGGAAGACCTAGAGGGTAAGTGTCAAAAAGGGACAATATGGCTAAAGATGCCATGCAGTACAGTGCAGCAACACATTTTGCTGCACTGCACTGCACTGCACTGTGCTCTGTACAAGGGAAAGGGCAGGAATGTCTAACACGTAAACGCATACATTACATAAATGTAAGTTTCTTGCCAAATGATAATTTGTCCAGCTCAGTCCATCCCTCCCAAGTTTCTCAGGTCCATGCGTGATATGCTGCCCCAGTCCACGTTGTCCTTTGAGTACTGGGACTTGTGGTCTAATGTATAACATGAGTGACCAGGTGTGCAAGTCCCACAATACAAAGCAAAAAACCTGTACTAGAGCAGCACATCATGCTTGGACCTTAGAAACCTGCCTAATATTACTGTGATAATACAGGCCCCCTTGCACTATGAGGTAAATGGGTTTGTCATGGTGTTGCTTATGCTCTCATTATTCTAATGAGACTACTGGCTTTTGAGCGCAGAATCGCCTGCAGTGTGGGGAGACTGATTCTGACCCACTGCAGGTGTCACCTGTCACTCCAATACAAGTTTTGTTCTGGCTAACTAATAGTGCCTCATCTCTACCCAAGGGCAGGGATGACTGGGCAGCCGAGCGCATGACATAATTGGTATCTCAGGGAAGCCATGGTCACTCAGGTCTCATCCGTTTCTCTCAGTTAAATTAGTCTATATATACAATGACAAACAGAGGCAGTATATGTTTCAATAATGTTTTTAATGAAGCATCTGCATCTTAGATAGCAAAGCGTGAGCTGCAATTACCAGGATGACACAGAATGACAGTATTAAAATTGTGACAAGGAGAGTGAAGCATAAGAATAACGCTACCATATTGTCACTACAGTCAGAAGCCTAACTTCTACCTAGGCTACGTTAGAGCACAGCATGTTAAGCTTTAATTCTGCCCTTCAGGTTCCCCTGGGAAGACATCATCCCCCATACCTGAGCAAAGGCTTGCAGTCTGCAAAACAGCTGCAGTGACGCATTCAGCAATCAGCATACAGACGTGGTTCTCTGGCTAGAATCTCCCTCTAACATGTAAGCGACAGGGAAGTATTTTTATAATAAAACAACTAATATCCTAAGAAAATGTCCTTGTGTAAGGATGCTTTCTATGAATGTCAGAGACTAAACTTATACCACTTCACCGGCAATGTACCTTGCTGTAGCTTTGGAAAATGCACAGAGTGAGCAAGAATGTCTTGTTTGAGAACAGAGTGCTGGCCTAGGCAAAACAGCTAGATAAACAGAAAATAAAACAAGACCATAAAAGTGGCTATTGTAACAATAATAGAATAAAGCCAAATAAAATATATCTAGGTTAGAGTGCACTACGGCTTGGCCTAGTGTGTTAAAATAACGTACATGGAGCTATAACTAAAATAGCTACACAACAATAGGGCTACGCAGCCAAAAGTGGAGTGTAAAGCAATGGAATCAAATGTGGTTGCCAGAAGCTTAACATCTTACCTGGGAGGGGATCCAGGTGTTGAGTATGTGGAGTGTCTTCAAGTAGCATCATGTGAAGAGCTATGTGTATAGTCACCAGTATGAAACCACATTGCATGCTGCTGCCCTAGTGTGCTGGGTCAGATCTTACAGGTGTTGCCTCCCATGTTCGAGACCACACTACCTCCTGTTTTGTCCAAATTAATTTTGGGGGTGGGTGTGATTGCAAGTAATGCACCAGAGGTACATGAGTGTTTATCTTAAGCATAGATGGTGTGCAAACTAAGGGGCATATTTATACTCTGTTTGCGCTGGATTTGCGTCATTTATTTTGACATAAATTTGGCCCAAAGTTAACTTCATATTTATACTTTGGCGCTAGACCCATCTAGCGCAACATTTATGGAGTGAGAGTCCTTTTTTTACCATGGAAACCTACCTTGCATTAATGACATGCAAGGTAGGTGTTCCCAGGCAAAAAATTACTCAAAGGCATTTGCGCCATATTTATACTCCCGTGCTAAAATGACGCACAAGAGGGGGAGGGCCTTAAAAAATTACTCCAGAGTAATTTTTCAATGCCTGGGTCAGGGCAGGCGTTAAGGAACCTGTGGGCTCATTTCCATGGTCTCTGACCATGGAAGCCGTCCACAGGTACCCTTCCCTGCCCCCAGGGATACCCCCTGCCACCCTCGGCCACCCCTGGAGGGCACCCATACGGTAAGTAGAGGTAAGTATTTTATTTATTTATGTAGAAGTGGCATGGGGGGCCTAACTTGGGCCCCCCTACATGCCATTGTGCCCAAGGACAGAAGTCCCCTGGGCATGGCCATTAGACAGGGGGGCATGGCTCCTGTCTTTCCTGAGACATGAGTCATTTCCATGGGGGTTGTGCATCAAAAAATGATGCTAGTCAGGTTAGAGTCAATATTCTGGACTCTAACCTGACTTGCACCATTCTTTGGTGCACAACCCCCAGTCTTCCCTATGCCTCCGCTGCCCAGTTAGAGTCATTTATTTTGACGCTAACTAGACCTCAGCGCTGGCTACCATCATTGCATAAATATGACGCCCGGCTGGCGTGTTGGAATGGCGGTAGCAGGCGTTATACTTTTTGAAGCAGATTTGCATCAAAAAGTATAAATATGGGCCTTAGTGCACCCCCGGTAGAGTAACACCATCTAGGTGTGTCTGAACACATTGAACTGGCAGTGTGTCTGAACGGAGAGCCAAGGAGGTGATGTGTGATGTTTGTACAGCAAGGTAATCTGAGTGATAGACATGCACTGCTGTGTTTAATAGTGTCACACTTGCATAGTAGCTGTGAAGGGATGGCATAGAAGAGGACATTAGTGCACTACACTTGACATGTAGGCCCGTATTTATACTCCGTTTGCGCTGAATTAGCGTCGTTTTTTTCCACGCAAATTCGGCGCAAAACGAACGCCATATTTATACTTTGGCGTTAGACGCGTCTAGCGCCAAAGTATGGGCAAATAGCGTCATTTTTTTGCGTGAACGCCTTCCTTGCGTTAATGAGATGCAAGGAAGGCGTTCCCGTCTAAAAAAATGACGGCGACGCAAATGCGTCGTATTTATACTCCCGGGCAAAAATCACGCCCGGGAGTTGGCGGGTCAAAAAACCCCGCATTTGCGCCACTATTTAACGCCTGGGTCAGGGTAGGCGTTAAGGGGCCTGTTGGCTCAAAATAAGCCCACAGGTGCCCTCCCCTGCCCCCAGGGACCCCCCCTGCCCACCCCAGGAGGACACCCTAGGATGGAGAGACCCACCCCAGGGACATTCAGGTAAGTTCAGGTAAGTATCATTTTTTATATTTTTTAATTATTTTTGGTGGCATAGGGGGGCCTTATTTGTGCCCCCCTACATGCCACTATGCCCAATGGCCATGCCCAGGGGACATAAGTCCCCTGGGCATGGCCATTGGGCAAGGGGGCATGACTCCTGTCTTTACTAAGACAGGAGTCATTTAAATGGCGTCTGGGCGTCGAAAATAATGGCGCAAATCGGGTTGAGGCGATTTTTTTGCCTCAACCTGACTTGCCCCATTTTAAGACGCCCTAACGCCATTTTCCCCCTACGCCGGCGCTGCCTGGTCTACGTGGTTTTTTTCCATGCACACCAGGCAGCGCCGGTCTGCTAGCGCCGGCTAATGCCATTCCATAAATACGGCGCCCGCATGGCGCTTCAGAATGGCGTTAGACGGCGCTAAATTTTTTGACGCTAAACTGCGTTAGCGCAGTTTAGCATCAAAAAGTATAAATATGGGCCGTCATGTGGGTCTGGCAGAAAGTATAGCAGAAATCAGGGGGGAGGCATAAGAAGAAAAGTCAGACTATGCTGCATATGTCAAAGCAGGTTGATGTTAAACAGGGAATTGTGAAGTGAGAGGATGAACAAGGTGTCCAGGGTGATGGGCAGGTATTGAGGATGATTTGAGGATTAGGTGTCTCGACCTAGTTATGTGGGCACCCCAGGTAGGTAGGTAGGTACATGTTATAGATTATCATCACTATTCTCTTGTGATGTTCAGCCTGAGCCAAAGCTCTTACATACAGGTAGGTATATTGATCAAATGCATATTAAAACAAATGTTGGATGGCATAGATGTCTCCTGAGAATCAATGAATGCTCTGGGTGTTATCAGTGTGTGAAAGTAAGTTCAGGCCCTGAGCCCAAATGATGATTGCCAGAGACATCATGTACAGGTACAAGTGAGCGGAGCTCAGTGAAGAGATTTGTGGACCAGCTTATGTAATGACGAAATGGGGTGAGCTTCAGTTGTTGTGTGACAATATTTATTCCATTCAGAGATCGTTTGTAGTGCTTATTGTTCTGGACCCTTGAGATGACTGTTTCTGGTAGGAAATATGAGGACTGCACGTAAATAAGTAAACCTTTGTAAGTACATGCCCTTACCCATTCATTCAGTGTATCAAGTCTGCCTGCTGTGAAGAGCTGTGCAAATGTGTGCCAAATATGAGCCATTAGCTACATAAACGCACACATTGCATGCAATATAGCACTGCAAGGCATATTGGCATGCTGTACTGTGTGAAAGGCAGAGTGATGGACCACAACTAATAGATCACTAAACTAACATCACTTTGTCAGGAGATGTGGGCTAAGTAATGGCTAAAGGGAATGCAGACACCCTGGTAACATGGTGCAATGTTCTCAGTAATAGTGTCAAAAAGACATCCTTACATCAATATAACTATAATATGAAAATAGGCCAAGCAACATGGTAAATGAGGCCTTTACCTGCATTCACCCTTTCACCCAGGCCCGCAAGCTGTGTGACTGCTTTGCATTGTGTGATACGACATAAAAATCTCCCCCTAGTCACATAGTGGTTCTATGAACAATGTATAGATATTACTTGTGCAAGGGAAAAACAGTGTAACTTGCCCTAATTTACAGTTAGTTACATATTTGCAACACATTTCTGTATAACATGAAGTGAATGATAATGAAGTGTTTGCCATCAAAATTACTATTGTCAATATCTATCATAGCTCATCATTAACATATTCCAATTTTATTGTAGAGAGACATACAACACTTCCTATTCAGCAGCCTGTCCTGGATGTACAAACCTGTTGGTAATGACATTCCCCCATGGATGATGATACCTTCCAGCAACTCCTCAACTCCATAGAATCTCCTTCTCTGGACATGGAAAGGGATGACAGCATTGCCGGGTCTCCAGTGGTACTGCCACCCACAGGACATGCCCCACCTGCCAGTCCAAGCCCAGCTGCAAACTCTGAGAATCGCCAATTTGTCTTCCACTGGTGAGTGGTAGAAGTTTAGCAGCAGATGATTGATGATGTGCGGGCAGGGATGGAGATCATAGCGGGCATCCTAGAAGGAGTGTGTAGGTGCCGTCAGTCCCAATAAGGATACATCTGAGGCAATAAAAGGCACCTACACTTGCCTCCATAGTACAGTTGAGTCCCTAGATGACATTGCTGGTGTCAGGAGGCAGAGGCAAGAACAACAGGTCTCAACATCTGACACCAGTGAGATTGTCACCAAGCTGGGGTGCATCATTAATGTCAAGGTATCCATGGAGCACAAGTTGGACTCCCACATAGCAATAACGGATGCCCTCCATAAATACATTGTTGCATTGTTGAGAAGCTATATGATTCTTGTTAGTGCTGTGCTGCCTTCCTTGCTGGCACAGAGACATGCTGGTAGGGACAGGGACACCACAACTTTGGTTCCTGATGTGTGTGTGCCTCAGATGCCTCCCACACAAACAACACCAACTTCAGGGTAGGCCCAACACCCATCAGAGGATGAAGATGTGGACTTCCCCAATTTATGTGGGAAAACTACCAGGTAACATTTGCCTGTGCCCACTGGCCAGTCCCCCAGTGTTCCAGTGTATAACATCAAGCCACCTCCTTTGGCACCCAGTACTACATTGTTTATATGTGTACCTGTACATTTTATCCAGTTGTGGACAGATGAAGAGGCCTACCTTCTGTAATGGGAATTTATATCTCATTAAAATTCTCCTCACCTCTACTTGTCAAATGACATGTCTCTGGATAGGCTTTGCTCTCAATGTTGGTGTCGTTGCCCCATACACTGCAAAAATACTCATGCTGACTAACCCACATTTGTAAATAAATTAACACATATAAACCAGAGTGTTGCATGTCTGCTGCAGAAGGACCACTTATACCATGGTGGATGTGTATATACAAAATACAATTCTTAACATCTCAAGGAGAGTGAGCTAAAGTCACTATCACCTGCTCTCTTCGTATATGCACCAGCATCAAGTACATCTACATGCAGAATGTCTTGTCTCCCAATTGTATTTCATGGTGTGACAAACTTCATTTACTTGACTGGCACACAGTGAAAAGCCCTTACTAAACACATAAATGCATACCTGCTACAAATAGGGCCTGTGAGCCAATAACACTTTTTCACTCATCCGCATATATCAAGCTCAGTGAACATGACAGCATGATCAAACACATATGATGTTCTCAATGCTCACTCTGAAATGACCCTAAAGTACATAAATTATGCTACTTGCACTGATAATATGCAGATATGTATGCCTAGACCCCTTCTGAATTTGCATCATACCTGTGCCACACAAAGATGTACAAGATCAGTCCAATACATTGGATGTCAGTATGCATGAAATGCAAGTTATTATTTTTGGGGTTCTGTGTCACCTGACAAATGGTGTATAAAGATATACTGGGATATGTTGGGTACATGTGTTCCTCTGCCCCTGAGAGACCTCCCATGTATTGAGTGTGAAAGCACAGAACCAGGAACAAAGCAACTGCTCTCCAGGGTAAGAGGAAATGGGAGGTTTTCAAATTTTGCAAGTAGTTGCACAAACTTGCATGCATATAGTGACACACTTAGCAAGTACTCAGTGCCAAGGATGCTTGAAATTCAGCAGGCAGGTAGGCAACAGATTTATAACCAGTTATCAACAATGACCTACTCCCACAATGGTGCAATGGTGTGTGCGTTAGTGGCAGGCACCAGTGTGTGTCCCAACACAACACACAAGGATGTTGGACAGAGTGCTGAAACTTTTCAAACACTCATCTCTAGTTACAAATCTGGGTTCAATCTATTATTCTTTTGCTCACCATGTCAACCCAGTTTGAAACCAGCCACATACAAATCAGTCTTGACCCTGTTTCCCATGGGAACCACCCAGCCCAAACTGCCAGGCCAGGTACTCCCTGGACCAAAAATAAGCATTGAGGGACCGGTTTCAATGTATCACCCTTCATCAACCATGCTAGCTTGAACCCAGTAGCACAGTAAGCATGGGACCTACGTCTGGGCACACCCTTCCCACTTAGGGCAACTTTAGCAACACAAATGTATGATGGATGGAGTGCTGAAACTTTTTGAACACTCACCCCTATTCACAGATCTGGTTTAATCTATCATTCTTTTGCTCACTATGCCACCACAGTTTGGACCTAGCCACATGCAAATCTGTTTTGACCCTGCTCCCCATCGGAACAGTCCAGCCCAAACTGCCAGGCCAGTTCCTCCCTGACTGGAAAAAGCATCCTGAGACCGGTTTCAGGGTATTTACCCTTCATCAGGAGGACCTGGCCTGGCAGTAGAAAAAATGTTAATGCTGCAAAGTTCATATGCATCCATTATTATGGACCTCATTACAACATTGGCGGTAAATGCCGCTTACAGCCATGCAAAAGACTGCCAACACACTGCTGCGGCGGCGGAATTCTGCTACAGCTATTACGACCCACATCTCGGAATCTGCCAAAATCCAGACACCCAAACAAGTCTGCCACACCAAAGGTCAGTGCTAAATTGGCGATAACAAAACCAACACCGTCTCGCCAACAGGAATACGCCCTGTAAGAAAGTACCATCTTGCCTGGCATGTTACCCCCATATTTCACTGTATATATGTTGTTTTAGTCTATGTGTCACTGGGACCCTGCAAGGCAGGGCCCCAGTGCTCATAAGTATGTGCCCTGTGTGTGTTCCCTGTGTGATGCCTAACTGTCCCACTGAGGCTCTGCTAACCAGAACCTCAGTGGTTATGCTCTCTCTGCTTTCCAAATTTGTCACTATCAGGCTAGTGACAAAATTTACCAATTCACATTGGCATACTGGTACACCCATATAATTCCCTAGTATATGGTACTGAGGTACCCAGGGTATTGGGGTTCCAGGAGATCCCTATGGGCTGCAGCATTTCTTTTGCTACCCATAGGGAGCTCTGAGAATTCTTACAAAGGCCTGCCAGTGCAGCCTGAGTGAAATAACATCCACGTTATTTCACAGCCATTTACCACTGCATTTAAGTAACTTATAAGTCACCTATATGTCTAACCTTCACCTAGTGAAGGTTGGGTGCAAAGTTACTTAGTGTGTGGGCACCCTGGCACTAGCCAAGATGCCCCCACAGCGTTCAGGGCAAATTCCCCAGACTTTGTGAGTGCGGGGACACCATTACAGGCGTGCACTATACATAGGTCACTACCTATATACAGCATCACAAAGGCTTGTTTGTGGTCTTTCTGCGTGGGAACACCTCTGCAAGCTTCATCGCGACGTGGGACATCCATCCTCCAAAGGAGAAGTTCCTAGCTCTCTTCTTTCTTGCAGAACTCCAAGCTTCTTCCAACAGGTGGCAACTTCTTTGCACCCTCAGCTGGCATTTCCTGGGCTCCTGCCCACTCTCGACACTGTCGCGACTATTGGACTTGGTCCCCTTGTCTTACAGGTACTCAGGTCTGGAAATCCACGCTTGTTGCATTGCTGGTGTTTGTTCTTCCTGCAGAATCTCCCTATCACGACTTCTGTGCTCTCTGGGGGTAGTAGGTGCATTTTACACCTACCTTTCAGGGTCTTGGAGTGGGCTATTTTTCTAACCCTCACTGTTTTCTTACAGTCCCAGCGACCCTCTACAAGCTCACATAGGTTTGGGGTCCATTCGTGATTCGCATTCCACTTTTGGAATATATGGTTTGTCTTGCCCCTATACCTATGTGCTCCTATTGCAATCTATTGTAACTTTACACTCTTTGCATTACTTTTCTTGCTATTACATGCATGATTTTGGTTTGTGTACATACTGTATATCTTGTGTATATATCTCATACTGAGGGTACTCACTGAGATACTTTTGGCATATTGTCATAAAAATAAAGTACCTTTATTTTTAGTACTTCTGTGTATTGTGTTTTCTTATGATATTGTGCATATGACGCCAGTGGTATAGTAGGAGCTTTACATGGCTCCTAGTTCAGCCTAAGCTGCTTTGCCATAGCTACCTTCTATCAGCCTTAGCTGCTAGAAACACCTCTTCTACACTAATAAGGGATAACTGGACCTGGCACAAGGTGTAAGTACCTCTGGTACCCACTACAAGCCAGGCCAGCCTCCTACACGCCCACACTATCACAACCCACTAATCCAAACAGTGGTCTTTCAACTGCGCTATTCCATTGGCGGCACACACCGCAGCGCTCAAAATCCACACACATTTACAAAACACAACCACATTGGACAATTCAAAATACACACACCTGATACACATACACACACCACTCCCACACACCCAATACAATATAAAACATACACCCACATCACCCACAAACCCCTACGACAAAAACAGAGAAAGAAGCACAGAGACAGACACCACTATCAACAATACTAGCATCCACAGGCACACACCATCATCACTCACACAACAACCACGCACCTCAGACAACACACACAAACACATCCCCTCACACATCACAACACACACCACCTCACACATCACCCACACATCACCATGGCACCACAAAGACACCCCAGGTTCTCTGAGGAGGAGCTCAGGGTCATGGTGGAGGAAATCATCCGGGTAGAGCCACAGCTATTCGGATCACAGGTGCAGCACACCTCCATAACTAGGAAGATGAAGCTATGGCGTAGAATCGTAGACAGGGTCAACTCAGTGGGACAGCATCCACGAACTAGGGATGACATCAGGAAGAGGTGGAATGACCTACAGGGGAAGGTGTGTTCCGTGGTCTCAAGACACCAGATTGCAGTTCAGAGGACTGGCGGCGGACCCCTACCTCCTCCCCCACAACTTACAACATGGGAGGAGCAGGTCTTGGCTATACTGCATCCTGAGGGCCTCGCAGGAGAAGCAGGAGGAATGGACTCCGGTAAGTCAAATCATAACTGTTACATCCCCCACCCTACCTTCATGCTATCGCAAACCCCACCCTCACCCTCACCCTCATCACTCCAACACCTCACATAATCCCCACTATCACAACCCACACATCCCAACACCAAGCCCTGCATGCAACACCAAAGTATGGACACCCATCACCAAAGCATGTCCACTACAGATACCCACACAGATCCCCAAACCAAATATCACACAAGGTCCTAGACAAGAATGTAAGCACTGGGGTACAGGGTCACCCACCCATTGCACACAATGGCACACACAGATGCAATAATCATGCCTTTACACCCCAGCAGAACCCCTATCCAACGTCACTGGACAGGAGGTTCCAGACATGTCCACTCCCCCCACAGAAGAGGCCCACAGTGATGACAGAAGCTCTGTCCAACTGGATCTAGATGACCAGCCCGGCCCATCTGGGACCTCGGGACAGTTGGTTCCCCACACACTGGCACATGTCACCATAGAGCCTGCCCCCTCAGGAAACACCAGCACAGCACCCACCCAGCTGGCCCATAACTCTGTCCCCAGGACACGTCAGGCAGCAGTGTGTCCACCACTACAGGGAACCCAGGCAAACCCACTACCCCAAGAACATCAGGGACCTGGGGCAGTGGCAGTGGGCACACGGTTCAGGGGACAGAGGAACTGGAAAACCGGGGAACTGGGAGGACTGCTGTGCGACAGGGGAGGACAGGCCAAGGGAACCCACTCTCCACGAGGCCCTCTCTAACATCATGAGAGCGTACCACCATTCCCAGGAGACGATGGCAAAGGTACTGGCCAAGTTTCAGGAGACTCAGCGGCTGCAGGAGGAACAGTATTTGGGGATCAGGGAGGAACTCAAGTCCATCAACACCACCCTGGTCACCATTATAGGGGTGCTGAAGGACCTTGTGAACACCAGGAGGGACACTGTGGCACAACAAGGGGCCCCTGACACTAGCCTGGATGATGGACAGCCCACCACCTCTGCCGGCGCTAGTGGACAGGAGGCACCGCCACAGGACCACAACACCAGCACCCCACCCCCTGCAGATGGAGAACCACCCCGCAAAATGGTCCTTGAGATCCAGGCTAAAGAGAGAGAACAATGCCAAGACCCCTGCCAAGAAATGAGACCGCCCTGAATGTCATCCTTCTGTCCCACTTGTTCCCCATTTTCATCCATCAACTGCGCCAGCTCCACTTCCTATGCCACTTTGGACAATTCACCTGTGAAACAAATAGACTGGACTCTGCCATGGACATTCCTCCACCATCACCCCTGCCCATTTTACAACCCCTCCACTAATTTGCACTTAAATAAACACAAAACAATCTGGAGTCAGTCTGTGCTTTCACAAATGTGTATTTGCTATAACTAAGGAAAATAGCAATGTCGATTGTATTGTCAACATACCTATGTCACACAGCTCTAGTCCATGAGGTAATATAGCAGAGGTCACACAGTGGGACCCACATCTGTGAAATGGAAATGCAAAGTGACAAGTCAGTGTCCATACACTGGGTGAAAGTGACAGACATATGATAGGTCTAACAATTGTATGAGATGTGGGAGGCAGTGATGTCTTCTTAACTGTGTCTCACTGGAAGTATTGCTGGATAACAATGTTTCTGTTGTCGATATCCTCTTCTTCTGCCTCCTTTTCTTCACTGTCCACAGGCTCCACAGCTGCCACAAGACGTCCTTCTGGACCATCCTCATGCAGAAAAGGCACCTGTCGTCGCAAAGCCAGGTTGTGCAGCATACAGCAGGCCACAATGATCTGGCACACCTTCTTTGATGAGTAGTAGAGAGAACCACCTGTCATATGGAGGCCCCGGAACCTGGCCTTGTGGAGGCCGAAGGTCCTTTCGATCACTCTCCTAGTTCGCCCATGTGCCTCATTGTAGCGTTCCTCTGCCCTTGTCCTGGGATTCCTCACTGGGGTCAGTAGCCATGACAGGTTGAGGTACCCAGAGTCACCTGAAAATGTCGAGGGACAACTGTTAGACACACATTAACCCTTAGGGACAACCCCAGACCCAGACAATCATTCACACGGTATAGGATCCTTGTCCTCACCCATTAGCCACACCCGGTGCCTCTGGAGTTGCCCTATCACATAAGGGATGCTGCTATTTCTCCAAATTTAAGCGTCATGCACTGAGCCTGGAAACTTGGCTTTCACATGGGAGATGTACTGGTCGGCCAAACACACCATCTGCACATTCATTGAATGGTAGCTCTTCCGGTTTCTGTACACCTGTTCACTCTTGCGGGGGGTACCAAGGTCACATGTGTCCCATCAATGGCACCCATGATGTTGGGGATATGTCCCAGGGCATAGAAATTACGTTTTACTGTGGGCAAATCCTCCACGTTGAAGCTGCACATGTGTTTCAGCAGGGCAGACAACATTCTGGACAACACGTTTGAGAACATAGGCTGGGACATCCCTGATGCAATGGCCACTGTTGTTTGAAAGACCCACTTGCCAGGAAATGGAGTACTGACAGGACCTGTACTGGAGGGTGGATTGCTATGGGATTGTGGATTGCTGACATCAGGTCTGGCTCCAGCTGGGCACACAGTTCCTGGATTGTGGCCCGATCAAGTCTGTAAGTGATAATGATGTGTCTGTCTTCCATTGTCGACAGGTCCACCAGCGGTCTGTACACCGGAGGATGCCGCCATCTCCTCACCTGCCCCAGCGGACGTGCCCTATGGATGAGAACAGCGAGCACAGAGTCAGCCAACACTGAGGTATTAAAAAAAAATGTTGTTGCACACATTTGTCAATCCGCAATGTGCCTGTCACTGTGTGTATGAAAGGCCTAGATAGGTGTGACGCATTTAAAATTAATGCCATGTGGCCCCCTAAAATGGCGGCTGTCTGACCTGTAATGTGGGACAAGGGGATATGAGGTAACTGCGCTGGCGTTGTACACCGTAGCGGTATGTGGTCGAAGACCGTAGCGCAATCCTGCATTGGTTAACATTGGACCCTATGGGTCCCAGGAGCCAATGACGATGTACGCCGGCGGTGATGGTACGCACCGCCGCGGACGTGACCGCCATTTTCTGTCTGTTCACTGACTTTACCTGACCTTCGACAGGAGCGGACCTACACTGCAAGTGCTGCTGTGACCTCAGTCTGGAAGCAACGATGGCTCATGTGTCTGGGGAAAGGGCCCCTGCCTTCACTTCGGAGGAGTTGGAGAAGTTAGTGGATGGGGTCCTCCCCCAGTACATGCTACTCTATGGTCCTCCAGACAAACAGGTGAGTACACTGTGAGCATGCTGTATGGGCAATGCCTGTTTGGAGTGGTGTGGATGGAAGATAGGGGGGGGACTGAGGCCTGCATGAGCGGATGGTGAGTGTATGTGCGTCAGGGCAAGGGTGGGAACGTGGGTCAATGACTGTGATGGTCCAGATGGTTGAAGATTATCCTTTTCTCCTGTACTATTCCTCTAGGTCAGCGCCTACCAGAAGAAGGATATTTGGCGTGCCATCGGCAAGGACATCCGGACCCTGGTAGTCCACCACAGACGGAGCACCCACTGCTGTAAAAGATGGGAGGACATTCGCCGCTGGAGCAATAAGACAGCGGAGGCCCTGCTGGAGATGGCCTCCCAACGTGGGAGGGGTGCCCGTCGCACCATGACCCCCCTGATGTTCAGGATCCTGGCAGTGGTCGTATGCAGATTTGGATGGGGGTGAGTATAGTCACATCCATCTGACTCTGCACGGATTACGAGTTGTCTGAGTGGGGGAGATGGGCTGTGGGTTCGCCTAGGCCAGGGTGAGTTTTGTAGGCAATGTCCCTTGGTGAGGCAGGCTATATGGCACCCCAACCCCACCAGTCCCCAACTACACCTAGTCAGGCTCCTGCGACTTCCATGTGTGCTGCAATCAGGCATAGGCCTTGTACCCCATGTTCCTGGGATTAATTAGGGACCTCTAAGTGCATGGCATAGTGCAGAGGGCTGCTGTGTCTGTAGTGTCCGCCAACGGTAGCGGAATTGCATGCACTGAACATGTCTTTCTTCTGTCTCCCCCCACTTTTTGTGTGGTCTCCCTGTTCTTGTGTGCATTAGCATCATCAGGCAGAGGAGCAGTGCCACCGGAGCAGGAGGAAGCTGCATCCCACATGGCCCTGGAGGTCGAGACAACGGAGTCTGAAGCCACCAGTGGGATGGAGGGCTAGGGGAGCTCCACGGCAGGGACAGGAGGTGACATCAGCGACAGCGACTCCTTCTCTGATGGGAGCTCCCTTGTGGTGGCGGGCCCCTCTGTGCCCCCCGCATCAACAGGTACAGCCGTCAACCCCCCTACCAGCACCGCCCTCTCAGCAGCCCCTCAGCGTGTGTCCCGTAGCCGCTCACCCAGGAGGGTGGGCATCTCCTTTGCCCCAGGCACCTCAGGCCCTGCCCCATTCAGCCCTGCTGCCCTCAGTGAGGAGGCTATTGACCTCCTGAGATACCTCACTGTTGGGCAGTCTACCATTGTGAATGCCATCCAGGGTGTCGAGAGGCATTTGCAACAAACAAATGCATACCTGGAGGCTATTCATTCTGTCCAGGCAGATCAACAGAGAGCATTTCAGGCTCTGGCCTCTGCACTGATGGCAGCCAATGTCCCTGTGTCCAGCCTCCCCCCTCCAACCTCCTCCACCCAGACCCAATCCCCTGTACCTCAGCCTATCTCAAGCACACCATCAGACCAGCATGCACACACCTCAACACACAAGGGTGGCTCTGATAAACATATGCACCACACATTCCACAGGCACTCACACAAGCATCATACCCATGCACACATGGCAACATCCAATGCCTCCACTGTGTCCCCCTCCTCCACGTCTCCCTCCTCCCTCTCTGTCTCGTCTCCACTCACACCTGCATGCACTACATCTTCAGCCACTACCTCCACCACCAGCACGCCCATCACCACACACCCCTCACGTGCACTCACCACTCCCATTACCATTCACACATCCCCAGTGTCCTCCACCAGTGTGTCTCTGAGCCTTCCTCCCAAAGTACACAAACGTAGCCACACACCCACTAAAACAGCCATCCACCTCACAACAGCCTCCAGCCCAAGCACCTTCACCCAAAGTCAGCAAACGTACACCTCCATCATCCACTATCTCTTCCTCCACTCCCAAACCCCCTCCATCTTCCCGTCCCAGTGTGTCTAAAAAGATTTTCCTATCTAATGTTGACCTCTTCCCTACACCTCCCCCCCCGTCCGTCCCCTTGGTCCTGCCTTTCCAGGTCCCAACCCAGCACATCAGCCACCAGATCACAGGGCACAGTGGTGCCAGCAATTGCGGGCTTTTGGAGTGCACCAAGCAACAGGGCTGTAAGTGTTCCACAGAGCGAGGGCAAGGACATTCCGCCACCTCCAAAATTAAAAAAGTTGCAAACATCCCGGAGGGAGAAGGCAAGAACACCTGCCACCACGGGCTCAGGCAAAACAAAAGTGGATAGTGGCAAGACAGCTGCGCCACTATTCAAGGTGGTGAAGGGCCAGAAGATCAAGGGCAGGTCCACGTCGATGCCAACCTGCATGGCAAACAAGACCTCCACCAGCACCTCCACCTGCACCGTCACATGCACCGCAGTCACTGAGCTCGCCGCCAGCACCGCAGTCACGTAGCCCGCCACCAGCACCACAGTCACTGAGCCTGCCACCAGCACCGCAGTCACTGAGCCCACCACCAGCACCGCAGTCACTGAGCCTGCCAACAGCACCGCTACCACAAAGACCGCCGCCACAATGACCGCCGCCAGAACTGATTCCACAGAGGCTGCCGCTAGAACTGATTCCACAGAGGCCACTGCCAGCACCGATGCCACAGAGACCGCCACCAGCACCGATGCCACAGAGTCCATCGCAGACACCACCGCCAGCACTGATGTCACTGAGGCAGCCGCAAGCACCGCGGCTACTGACACCGCCGCCAGAGCCGCCAGCGGCACCGCGACATCCTGCGCAGTGGCACCAACGCAGACATGGCTGCCATCCCCAGTGGTCAGTCGTCCGAGGCTGGTGGTCAGTTCCAGGAGCCTGGGCAGCTTGCATGTTGCACCACCGTCAATGGAGTGTCACATCCACTAGCTCAGTCCTTGGCAGGATGAAGCACTCTGGGCACAAAGCCCCCTCCAGAACCAGTGGAGAAAGACATCCACTACCTCAGTCCTTGGCAATATAAAGCACTCTGGGCACAAAGCCCCCTCCAGAACCAGTGGAGAAAAACATCCACTACCTCAGTCCTTGGCAGGATGAAGCACTCTGGGCACATAGCCCCCTCCAGAACCAGTGGAGACTGTTATCCACTAGAGAGACTCTGTGTTTGCACTCCTCAGGATAAAGCAGTGGGCAACCCACCCACTGGAGAGACTTGAGAGACTGTGGCTTTGCACTCCCCAGGTTAAAGCAGTGGGCAAACCACCCACTGGAGAGACTTGAGAGACTGTGGCTTTGCACTCCCCAAGATACATCAGTGGGCATGAAGCCCCCTCGTGGAGCTGGCGTCGTGCACTCATCCGGCAGAGGTGCCCCACTTCCCTTCCCCCTGAGGTGCCTGTTTCATTTCGATCTGATGCCCCAGCAGTGTTCTCTCCGTTTGGAGTCTGATATCGAGTGAGGGCCTCGCCCATGCATTTTGGGCCCAGTAATCCAAAGACTATGAATGGTGCACTATCCGGACTTGTATAGTTGGTGTACATAATTGTTTATACTGTATTTAAAGTTTTGACTAAAGGATTTTTATTGATTACAATCGTTCAACTCATTCCTTTTGTCCTTGCATTCTTGAAAGGGGGTGGGGGGTTGTAAATGTAATGTTGTAGCATGTATTTGTGTGTATGTTGTTGTGGGTGAGGGTGGGGGTGGATGTTTTGTGTGTTGCTTGTGTGTGTCACTCTCTTCCCCCCTGTGTTGTAGGTGCAGTACTCACTGTGGTCGTCGACGCCATCGTTCGTGCTCCTGGTAGAGGAGCAGGAATACTATTGCAGGGAGTATTTGGAATTCTGGCTCCATGGCGTCCTGGTTCCTCGTGGAATGTGTAGAGGTGAGTGTTTTCCCTTCCAAGTCCTGTTTCTGCAGTGTTTTTGTTTACGTTGGTTCCGCCCTGGGAAAGGTGTCGGATTGGCCTTTCATAATAATGTGGGCGGTACATTGTCTTCCGCTGTTTGTTTCTACCACCGTGGCGGTCGGAGTGTTGAAGTGGCTGTCCATGTTGGCGGTTTCCGCCATGGTCGTGATTCCATTTTTTTTACTGCCGGCCTGTTTGACGGTCTTACCGCCGCTTTAACACCGACCGCCAGGGTTGTAATGAGGGCCTATATGTCTAAAGCATACCTCAGGCATGTGATGTATTTAGTAATGTAGGCCTGCATCATGTCAGACTCCATGGATCCATGATACATGGGTGACAAAATTGACACCTAAGTTGTGCTTTGATGGGAAACAACAGGCATACACTGTATATGGCATTGCATAAGGGTTTACTGGCACTGGTGCAGAGTTCTATCTAGTGATAAATCTTTGTGCCTTCCAACTTTGTGCAAGTATGCATGCCTTGTCAACTGGTTTTATGTTTCTGTGTTGCCCTGAAAAACACACAGTTCTGCACATGTAGATATTAATTAGGCATATTAATCTGTGCTTATATGTGCAGCACAATGTATAGATGGAAGATTTCACATTAATGGAGTTTGAACATAGATCTCCTGCTTAGCCTTCAAAAGTAGTGCTCTGGCAATTTGGAAGCATCCCCTTGTCATTTACCTAAATTACATAAAGGAATGCTCAGAATGCCATGCATTTTATTCGGAAACTAACACACGCTGACCATTTAAAAGCCGGTGTGCTAGGGTATGTCAAAGTAGCTACTGCCACTGTTCTTGTTTTATAATTAATGATGCCACTATGAGACACACAAAGTTCTCTGATTTACCTTCAATTCCTTACATGAAGTTAATTTTATATACTTCTTGCATACAGCAATGTAAAAAAAACTACCACAAATGATGTACAGTCTATGGTTATGTTTTCCATTACTAATATAGCAGCATCACTACATGCAGAGGGAACGTACTTACATACCTATTGGTCCACCAATCTCCAGTCCAAGATGATCGATGAGATCAGCCTCCCTTGCCACCACTTCAGTCCATTGATATTTAATCTGGATGATGATCCAATTCACGCCAAATGTCTTCTGGTGATGCCAGCGCACATGCCCTCACCTATCTTTTTTTGTCCTCCCAGAGGACAGCATTCTGGGAAGGTGGTGGACTAACATCCAGATTAGTCCACCAAACTTCACCTTGGAAAAATTCTTCCCCTTCCCTGACATATCCCTATACCAGACACACTAAAACCCAACATAATGGGGGTCATTCTGACCCTGGCGGCCATTATGACTGAAAGCACTGCCAACAGGCTGGCGGTGCTTTCTCACCCATTCTGACCGCGGCGGTAAAGCCGCGGTCGCACCGTCGGGGCCGGCGGTTTTCTGCTATTTCTGCCCCGGCGGCGATAATCCTCCAGGGCAGCGCTGCCCTGGGGATTATGACCCCATTACCGCCAGCCTGTTTCTGGCGGTTTTCACCGCCAGGAAGAGGCTGGCGGTAAGGGGTGTCCTGGGGCCCCTGGAGGTCCCTGCACTGCCCATGCCACTGGCATGGGCAGTGCAGGGGCCCCCTACAGGGCACCGGCCAGCTTTTCACTGTCTGCCTAGCAGACAGTGAAAAGCGCGACGGGTGCAACTGCAGCCGTCGCACGGCCGCAACACCGCCGGCTCCATTCGGAGCCGGCTCCTGTGTTGCGGCCTCATTCCCGCTGGGCCGGCGGGCGCAAACTTGGTTTGCGCCCGCCGGCCCAGCGGGAATGTCAGAATGGGGGCCGCATGGCGGTTTCCGCCTGGCGGGCGGCAGAAACCGCCCGCCAAGGTCGGAATGACCCCCAATGTCCCTTACAACTACAACCACCCCTAACAGATTAAACCCCAAAAAGAAAAACTCTCACCAATACAGTGACAAATATCTCTACAAAAAACTGATAATGGACAACAAGGTGTTACATATACAGAAGTCAGGGTCAGACCACACACTGACAAGACCGACATTTCACCACAGGCACAGCCACTCTCAGAAACACCTCCAACGCCCAGCACTAACTAACAGAGAGTAAGGAAAGTGAAAATAACTTTACACTTCCTAGTATATAGCCTGCAACACCCATTGCATTATTTTCTGGGTGTATCCCACCTGTTTTAGCAAGGCTTTTTGCATCACTTTTTATGACACATTGCTCCTAAAATGTCCATTGCATGATTAGCACTTCTTCATTCACTTCCACACATTGGCACTGATGTACAGCTTATGACCAGCAGAACTGCTGGAACACTCCACGCTACAAGGGCAATGTGTGGCTTCTCACCCATACATCTGGCCTAATGTGTGGGCTCTAATACAGAGGAGTGTGAAATGCAGAAAATCACACCATGGACACACTTTCTTTGGTCCTGGATTTAAAAGCAGACAAGTTGTAAGTTTGCTGATGTGTGACATTTTAGTGGTCATAGTGTGCTTATGTGTTGCATTTTTCTTTCTTAGGTTTGACATTTTGAGTGAGACTTTATTATGAGATGTACCAAGTAATTATTGTCAGGTAATGAGAGACTTTCAATGTATTTCCTTTTGTAGTTTGTAGTATACTTGGGTGGCTTAGGTAGCTGCGGTGATGCAGGAAACTTGTCATAAATGTCTTACTATACCCAGTGCTGCATGGTACATGGCAAAGCTGTGGACAGGGGTGGCACCACTTGGCAGGTCTATGTGACAGAGGGCAGTGTTCAGGTGGTGAATCTGGATGGTTGGAATTCATTCATGCCCCTGTCACTTCATGACAGGTGGGCCCGCACATGGGCTATGAAGTTAGTTTGGGATCAAAGGGTGCTTGTGAATTCATCTTTATCCAGCCAGATGAATAGCAGGCAAAATGGCAGAACAGCAAGGCAGGAATCATGAGCTGTCTGATCACACTTCATTTGTTACAGCTGTTACCAGGATACACGCCTGAATGTTCCCCGCAGTCATATGTTCATGTGAAGACCTCTCCTGGGGCCTATGGCACATATATAATTTTCTCTTTTCTGCCCAATTTCTTCATCTGTCAAAATCTTTCAATATGACGTTGTGGATGCAGCACACATTTATTAAAGCACAGAGACTGGCTGACTCACCCAAACTAAGGTGTATGTGCTACTCATCTTGCAGAGTTACTGGATTTTTAAAAACCTTATGGTGTAATTCCAATATTGCACATGTGATTGTCAGGCAGTCATATATTTGTGTGCAAAGCTAGCCAAGGTCTGCCATGTAATGTGGTGGTAAGGACACTCAGAGATTTATGTATGAACCAAAATGTGTACTTTGACATACCCTAGCACTTGCACAATGCGCCATGATAAATGTGCTATGATAATATATTTCTATATTGTTTAAGCCAACCAAGGCCAGCTTGTGCAACCTTGGCCAGTGTCATTAATCATGGGTGACACAATGTACTGGAAATCACTGCATTACCTTACTCTGCACCAGGAAGAGGCTCCTTGAGCGTTGCATGGGGTTACCCATTCACATCCTGTGGTTTCAGATGCATTCCCACCCCTACCAAAACAGGTAAATCTGTGATTGTGCCAATAAGTACTACCTTCCATGGAGTGACATTGCTAGAAGTTAGACTTTTGAAGCTTGTTACTTCATTTTTCAATGTGTGCTGCAATCCACAGAACACATAAATGGTCCAATATGGCTCACAGGAGATTTTGATTTGCAAAAAGATGCACCTTCATGAACAAAAACGTTCTGGCATGTGATAAAAGCATTCTTCCTCCGTGGTGCAAGAGTGCCTCAATTGGCCCTAGCCAGACAAAACAGCACCGGCACAGGGGATAAGGCATTAATGATTTTTATTCTATGAGATACAGCCCATTACTTGCCTTTTGCTTTCACACATCGCCTTGCAGTGGGGAGACTATCTGTGCTGCACTTTGTAGCCATGCTCATTATAAGCCCATCTGTTCATAGTCACAGGACATTAGGGAAACTATACTGTGATCCACATGTGTCAAATGAACACAAACATCATGATGTGCAACACACACACGCAGTCATTCCACACTGTTTGGTTCTAGACTCCCTTTGTACTGTGCTCAAGTGCTTGGAAGTGAACACATGCTAGCAGCACACACTTTCAGTGTGTGCAGACAGTTCCACATTGCAAACTTTGTGTTGTGTATGTCTTGCGCAGGCATATTTGATCGCACATGGTTTTATCATGCACATCTATTTTTTTCAACATGAGGTTGGGCAGGTGTCAGTGTGACTCATAGCAACATAACTTTGGAATTGGTGAGTGAGCCAGTAGGCCTAACTGTAGTGAACCAGGGGCACATGGTCATATTCACTACTAATGTTTAATAAATATCATGCTGTCAAACCTACATGATCTCTGTCTTATACATTTCAAATGAAGTAGCAGTACATCTACTCCGAGGTCAGGTCTTTGTGTAGCCCTCCTGGTACAGGAAGACCGCAAACCCTGACACTGGCCTACGTAAAAGCACACACTCAGATGCCATTTTCCCTTTGAGGTGATACAATATTTGTAATCCCCTTAATTATGCACTTGTGCACTCAGGGCAGGAGAAACCTACTCCTACCATTCAGAGATAGGTTCATATCCAAATTACACCATGCTCAATGAGTTAGTGTATGCACACATACATATTTGTGTGATTTTTGACATGGACACTTTACACCCTTGACATCTCTGTACACCTCAGGTGTTTCATGTTTGCAAAAACATCTCCATTGTCTTACTTCTCAAGGTATTTCCTCACATTGCAACATCATCTGATCAAGTTGATGTGTTATGGGGTTTTGAGTCTCATCACATTGCTTTGCAACACCTGTGAAATGTGTATTTTAACAACTGTGACAATCTTGACAGGAATTCAGTCACAGTGTAGTGTTTTGATGATCTCCGCACGTACATTCTTTACAAAGAAGAACTTCAACTTGTTCACATTATGCTTGGCCTTTTTCCATGAGAACTGTCACTCATGATCTGTGATAATATATGATACAACATTTGCTCCTCCAAAGTGCTGCCATTCTGCCTGCTACCACGTTGATAAGACACATTGACTGGTTAGTCTCAAGGATGGACATATTAGGTGATTTGTGCTGCAACACTCACTTAGTCATATGAAACACTCTTTGCTGCTGCATAGGACAGCAAGACTGCTAACTGTGCAGCAGTACCCTGCCCAAGAGAGTGAGGACAGGAATGTACTGTTTACGTGTGGATATGCATCAAGCCTGGCCTGTCCTTTACATGCAATACACTGCATCACATTGCATTGCTGCCTTAGTTGAATTACTATTTGGAACCATGCCCCCATGATGCTCAACAGGTCTGATAACATGACTGATACATGTTTGGGGCTACGTCTAGTTGAAAAGATGTGACTGAGTTGATGTTTCCATTTACTGTGGCATAAAGGCAACACAATGAACAAGTTCAAACATTTACTCTCATGTAGAACTTTTATGAAAATTTCAAAAATTTTGTTCATTAGGTAATTTAATTATGATATAAAATTGAAAAAGTGTTGTTGTGTCGTTGCTGAACGGCCACTGTGTGTTGGAGGTCTCACCATTCTGATCCTTGTCCTCCACTGGGTCACTCTTCTCCCGCCCAAAGTCCCATGGGACAATTGTCCTAACACAAATGCTGTGTAGGATTGCACAAACCAGAATTATCTTGCACACCATGGATGTGAGTATTGCAATCTTCCTGCAGACATATCGAGGCACCTATACCTGGACATCAGAACACCAACATCCTTTCTACCACGTTCCCAATCCTGGTGAGCAAAGGGTTGAACCGTTTTTCAGCCTTTTTTGTGGGATGGGGGAATGTGGTCATGTCCGATGCCTGCAGATCATTTCCTTGGTCATCTGAAAGAAGAAAAAAAAAGTTTTAATGACTATGCACATTGTTACCAAAAAATACCTGTCCATGTGTGTTAGGTATACTAACTCATAGATATTTCTTAAGGTATTGAACTTTATGTTTTGTATATCTACAATTGATGATAGTTTGGTGTATGTTTCTTCCAGTTATCTGTGTCATGCTAATGTTTTCCATGTCATGATGCTTTGGACACTTCTAAATGCCGCCTTTTGTGTTCAGGCAGTAAAGGTGATTCTGAAAGTCGTGGACAACTCTATGTTTTATTGTGAGAAAGTAGCCTCTTTTTAGCATGGTTACCCCCTTTTGGCCTGTTTGTGAGTGTGTGTCAGTGTGTTTTTACTGTGTCAGTGAGATCCTGCTAGCCAGGACCCCTGTGCTCATAGATAAAAACCTATATGTCATTGTGTTTTTACTGTGCCACTGGGATCCCAGGACCCCATTGCTCATAGATAAAAAACCTATATGTCAGTGTGTTTTGCCTGTCTCACTGGGATCCTGCTAGCCAGGACCCTAGTGCTCATAATTTGTAGCCTAATGTGTGTGTTGTTAATATTGCTTGACTGTGTCAATGAGGCTCTGCTTACCAGAACTTCAGTGCTTATGCTCTCTCTGCTTTTAAATTTGTCACTGTAGGCTAGTGACTTCATTTACCAATTCCAATTGGTACACTGGACCCCCCTTATAAGTCCCTAGTATATGGTCCTTAACCCCTTCGCTGCCAGGCCTTTTCCCCCTCCTGTGCCAAGCCTTTTTTTGGCTATTTGGAGCAGTTCGCGCTTAGGCCCTCATAACTTTTTGTTCACATAAGCTACCCACGCCAAATTTGGGTCCTTTTTTTCCAACATCCTAGGGATTCTAGAGGTACCCAGACTTTGTGGGGTCCCCTAGAAGGAGGCCAAGAAATTAGCCTAAATACAGTGAAAATTTCATTTTTTTCAAAAAAATTGGAAAAAGGGGCTGCAGAAGAAGGCTTGTGGTTTTTTCCCTGAAAAGGGCATCAACAAAGGGTTTGCGGTGCTAAAATCACCAGCTTCCCAGCTTTCAGGAACAGGCAGACTTGAATCAGAAAACCCAATTTTTCAACACAATTTTGGCATTTTACTGGGACATACCCCATTTTTACGATGTTTTGTGCTTTCAGCCTCCTTCCAGTCAGTGACAGAAATGGGAATGAAACCAATACTGGATCCCTGAAACCACAACATTTCTGAAAAGTAGACAAAAGTCTGAATTCAGCAAGGGGTAATTTGTGTAGATCCTAGAAGGGTTTCCTACAGAAAATAACAACTGAAAAAGAAAAATATTGAAATTGAGGTGAAAAAAACATACATTTTTCTCTACGTTTTACTCTGTAACTTTTTCCTGCAATGGCATATTTTCGAAAGCAATATACTGTTACGTCTCCTGGACTCTTCTGGTTGCGGGGATATATAGGGCTTGTAGGTTCATGAAGAACTCTAGGTACCCAGAGCCAATAAATGACCTGCACCCTGCAGTGGGTTTTCATTCTATGCCGGGTATACAGCAATTCATTTGCTGAAATATAAAGAGTAAAAAATAGCTTTCAAGAAAACCTTTGTATTTCCAAAATGGGCACAAGATAAGGTGTTGAGAAGCAGTGGTTATTTGCACATCTCTGAATTCCGGGGTGCCCATACTAGCATGTGAATTACAGGGCATTTCTCAAATAGATGGCTTTTTTACACACTGTCTTACATTTGGAAGGGAAAAATGTAGAGAAAGACAAGGGACAATAACACTTGTTTTGCAATTCTATGTTCCCCCAAGTCTCCCGATAAAATGATACCTCACTTGTGTGGGTAGGCCTAGCGCCCGCGACAGAATATGCCCCAAAACACAACGTGGACACATCACAGAAAACAGAGCTGTTTATAGCAAAGTGCCTACCTGTAGATTTTGGCCTCTAGCTCAGCCGGCACCTAGGGAAACCTACCAAACCTGTGCATTTCTGAAAACTAGAGACCTAGGGGAATCTAAGATGGGGTGACTTGTGTGGCTTGGACCAAGTTCTGTTACCCAGAATCCTTTGCAAACCTCAAAATTTGGCTAAAAAAACACATGTTCCTCACATTTCTGTGGCAGAAAGTTCTGGAATCTGAGAGGAGCCACAAATTTCCTTCCACCCAGCGTTCCGCCAAGTCTCCCGATAAAAATGATACCTCACTTGTGTGGGTAGGCCTAGCGCCCGCAACGGGAAACGCCCCAAAGCGCCATGTGGACACATCCAAATTTTTGAAAGAAAACAGAGGTGTTTTTTGCAAAGTGCCTACCTGTAGATTTTGGCCTCTAGCTCTGCCAGCACCTAGGGAAACCTACCAAACCTGTGCATTTCTGAAAACTAGAGACCTAGGGGAATCCGATATGGGGTGACTTGTGTGGCTCGGACCAGGTTCTGTTACCCAGAATCCTTTGCAAACCTCACAATTTGGCTAAAAAAACACATGTTCCTCACATTTCTGTGGCAGAAAGTTCTGGAATCTGAGAGGAGCCACAAATTTCCTTCCACCCAGCGTTCCCCCAGGTCTCCCGATAAAAATGATACCTCACTTGTGTGGGTAGGCCTAGCGCCCGCGACAGGAAACGCCCCATAGCGCAACGTGGACACATCCAAATTTTTGAAAGAAAACACAGGTGTTTTTTGCAAAGTGCCTACATGTAGATTTTGGACTCTAGCTCAGCCGGCACCTAGGGAAACCTACCAAACCTGTGCATTTCTGAAAACAAGAGACCTAGGGGAATCCAAGATGGGGTGACATGTGTGGCTTGGAACAGGTTCTGTTACCCAGAATCCTTTGCAAGCCTCAAAATTTGGCTAAAAAAACACATGTTCCTCACATTTCTGTGGCAGAAAGTTCTGGAATCTGAGAGGAGCCACAAATTTCCTTCCACCCAGCGTTCCCCCAAGTCTCCCGATAAAAATGATACCTCACTTGTGTGGGTAGGCCTCGCGCCCGTGACAGGAAACGCCCCAAAGCGCAACGAGGACACATCCAATTTTTTGAAAGAAAACAGAGGTGTTTTTCGCAAAGTGCCTACCTGTAGATTTTCACCTCTAGCTCAGCCGGCACCTAGGGAAACCTACCAAACCTGTGCATTTCTGAAAACTAGAGACCTAGGGGAATCCAAGATGGGGTGACTTGTGTGGCTCGGACCAGGTTCTATTACCCAGAATCCTTTGCAAACCTCAAAATTTGGCTAAAAAAACACATGTTCCTCACATTTCTGTGGCAGAAAGTTCTGGAATCTGAGAGTAGCCACAAATTTCCTTCCACCCAGCGTTCCCCCAAGTCTCCCGATAAAAATGATACCTCACTTGTGTGGGTAGGCCTAGCGACCGCGACAGGAAACGCCCCAAAGCGCAACGTGGACACTTCCAAGTTTTTGAAAGAAAACAGAGGTGTTTTTTGCAAAGTGCCTACCTGTAGATTTTGGCCTCTAGCTCAGCCGGCACCTAGGGAAACCTACCAAACCTGTGCATTTCTGAAAAGTACAGACCTTGGGGAATCCAAGATGGGGTGACTTGTGTGGCTTGGACCAGGTTCTGTTACCCAGAATCCTTTGCAAACCTCAAAATTTGGCTAAAAAAACACATGTTCCTCACATTTCTGCGGCAGAAAGTTCTGGAATCTGAGAGGAGCCACAAATTTCCTTCCACCCAGCGTTCCCCCAAGTCTCCCGATAAAAATGATACCTCACTTGTGTGGGTAGGCCTCGCGCCCGTGACAGGAAACGCCCCAAAGCGCAACGAGGACACATACAATTTTTTGGAAAGAAAACAGAGGTGTTTTTTGCAAAGTGCCTACCTGTAGATTTTGGCCTCTAGCTCATCCGGCACCTAGGGAAACCTACCAAACCTGTGCATTTCTGAAATCTAGAGACCTAGGGGAATCCAAGATGGGGTGACTTGTGTGGCTTGGACCAGGTTCTGTTACCCAGAATCCTTTGCAAGCCTCAAAATTTGGCTAAAAAAACACATGTTCCTCACATTTCTGTGGCAGAAAGTTCTGGAATCTGAGAGTAGCCAGAAATTTCCTTCCACCCAGCATTCCCCCAAGTCTCCCGATAAAAATTATACCTCACTTGTGTGGGTAGGCCTAGTGCCCGCGACAGGAAACGCCCCAAAGCGCAACGTGGACACATCCAAATTTTTGAAAGAAAACAGAGGTGTTTTTTGCAAAGTGCCTACCTGTAGATTTTGGCTTTTAGCTCAGCCGGCACCTAGGGAAACCTACCAAACCTGTGCATTTCTGAAAACTAGAGACCTAGGGGAATCCAAGATGGGGTGACTTGTGTGGCTCGGACCAGGTTCTGTTACCCAGAATCCTTTGCAAGCCTCAAAATTTGGCTAAAAAAACACATGTTGCTCACATTTCTGTGGCAGAAAGTTCTGGAATCTGAGAGGAGCCACAAATTTCCTTCCACCCAGCGTTCCCCCAAGTCTCCCGATAAAAATGATACCTCACTTGTGTGGGTAGGCCTCGCGCCCGTGACAGGAAACACCCAAAGCGCAACGAGGACACATACAATTTTTTGGAAAGAAAACAGAGGTGTTTTTTGCAAAGTGCCTACCTGTAGATTTTGGCCTCTAGCTCAGCCGGCAACTAGGGAAACCTACCAAACCTGTGCATTTCTGAAATCTAGAGACCTAGGGGAATCCAAGATGGGGTGACTTGTGTGGCTTGGACCAGGTTCTGTTACCCAGAATCCTTTGCAAGCCTCAAAATTTGGCTAAAAAAACACATGTTCCTCACATTTCTGTGGCAGAAAGTTCTGGAATCTGAGAGTAGCCAGAAATTTCCTTCCACCCAGCATTCCCCCAAGTCTCCCGATAAAAATTATACCTCACTTGTGTGGGTAGGCCTAGTGCCCGCGACAGGAAACGCCCCAAAGCGCAACGTGGACACATCCAAATTTTTTAAAGAAAACAGAGGTGTTTTTTGCAAAGTGCCTACCTGTTGATTTTGGCCTTTAGCTCAGCCGGCACCTAGGGAAACCTACCAAACCTGTGCATTTCTGAAAACTAGAGACCTAGGGGAATCCAAGATGGGGTGACTTGTGTGGCTCGGACCAGGTTCTGTTACCCAGAATCCTTTGCAAGCCTCAAAATTTGGCTAAAAAAACACATGTTCCTCACATTTCTGTGGCAGAAAGTTCTGGAATCTGAGAGTAGCCACAAATTTCCTTCCACCCAGCGTTCCCCCAAGTCTCCCGATAAAAATTATACCTCACTTGTGTGGGTAGGCCTAGTGCCCGCGACGGGAAACGCCCCAAAGCGCAACGTGGACACATCAAAATTTTTGAAAGAAAACAGAGGTGTTTTTTGCAAAGTGCCTACCTGTAGATTTTGGCCTCTAGCTCAGCCGGCACCTAGGGAAACCTACCAAACCTGTGCATTTCTGAAAAGTACAGACCTTGGGGAATCCAAGATGGGGTGACTTGTGTGGCTTGGACCAGGTTCTGTTACCCAGAATCCTTTGCAAACCTCAAAATTTGGCTAAAAAAACACATGTTCCTCACATTTCTGCGGCAGAAAGTTCTGGAATCTGAGAGGAGCCACAAATTTCCTTCCACCCAGCGTTCCCCCAAGTCTCCCGATAAAAATGATACCTCACTTGTGTGGGTCGGCCTAGCGCCCGTGACAGGAAACGCCCCAAAGCGCAACGTGGACACATCCAAATTTTTGAAAGAAAACAGAGTTGTTTTTTGCAAAGTGCCTACCTGTAGATTTTGGCCTCTAGCTCTGCCGGCACCTAGGGAAACCTACCAAACCTGTGCATTTCTGAAAACTAGAGACCTAGGGGAATCCAAGATGGGGTGACTTGTGTGGCTTGGACCAGGTTCTGTTACCCAGAATCCTTTGCAAACCTCAAAATGTGGCTAAAAAAACACATGTTCCTCACATTTCTGTGGCAGAAAGTTCAGGAATCTGAGAGGAGCCACAAATTTCCTTCCACCCAGCGTTCCCCCAAGTCTCCCGATAAAAATGATACCTCACTTGTGTGGGTAGGCCTAGCGCCCGCGACAGGAAACGCCCCAAAGTGCAACGTGGACACATCCAAATTTTTTAAAGAAAACAGAGTTGTTTTTTGCAAAGTGCCTGCCTGTCGATTTTGGCCTCTAGCTCTGCCGGCACCTAGGGAAACCTACAAAACCTGTGCATTTCTGAAAACTAGAGACCTAGGGGAATCTAAGATGGGGTGACTTGTGTGGCTCGGACCAGGTTCTGTCACCCAGAATCCTTTGCAAACCTCACAATTTGGCTAAAAAACACATGTTCCTCACATTTCTGTGGCAGAAAGTTCTGGAATCTGAGAAGAGCCACAAATTTCCTTCCACCCAGCGTTCCCCCAAGTCTCCCGATAAAAATTATACCTCACTTGTGTGGGTAGGCCTAGCGCCCGCGACAGGAAACGCCCCAAAACGCAACGAGGACACATCCAATTTTTTGAGAGAAAACAGAGGTGTTTTTTGCAAAGTGCCTACCTGTAGATTTTGGCCTCTAGCTCAGCCAGCACCTAGGGAAACCTACCAAACCTGTGCATTTCTGAAAAGTAGTGACCTTGGGGAATCCAAGATGGGGTGACTTGTGTGGCTTGGACCTGGTTCTGTTACCCAGAATCCTTTGCAAACCTCAAAATTTGGCTAAAAAAACACATGTTCCTCACATTTCTGTGGCAGAAAGTTCTGGAATCTGAGAGGAGCCACCAATTTCGTTCCACCCAGCGTTGCCCCAAGTCTCCCGATAAAAATGATACCTCACTTGTGTGGGTAGGCCTAGCGCCCGCGACAGGAAACACCCCAAAGCGCAACGAGGACACATACAATTTTTTGAAAGAAAACAGAGGTGTTTTTTGCAAAGTGCCTACCTGTAGATTTTAGCCTCTAGCTCAGCCGGCACCTAGGGAAACCTACCAAACCTGTGCATTTCTGAAAACTAGAGACCTAGGGGAATCCAAGATGGGGTGACTTGTGTGGATCGGACCAGGTTCTGTTACCCAGAATCCTTTGCAAGACTCAAAATTTGGCTAAAAAAACAAATGTTCCTCACATTTCTGTGGCAGAAAGTTCGTGAATCTGAGAGTTGCCAGAAATTTCCTTCCACCCAGCGTTCCCCCAAGTCTCCCGATAAAAATTATACCTCACTTGTGTGGGTAGGCCTAGTGCCCGCGACAGGAAACGCCCCAAAGCGCAACGTGGACACATCCACATTTTTGAAAGAAAACAGAGGTGTTTTTTGCAAGGTGCCTACCTGTAGATTTTGGCCTCTAGCTCAGCCAGCACCTAGGGAAACCTACCAAACCTGTGCATTTCTAAAAACTAGAGACCTAGGGGAATCCAAGATGGGGTGACTTGTGTGGCTCGGACCAGGTTCTGTTACCCAGAATCCTTTGCAAGCCTCAAAATTTGGCTAAAAAAACAAATGTTCCTCACATTTCTGTGGCAGAAAGTTCTGGAATCTGAGAGTAGCCAGAAATGTCCTTCCACCCAGCGTTCCCCCAAGTCTCCCGATAAAAATGATACCTCACTTGTGTGGGTAGGCCTAGCGCCCGCGACAGGAAACGCCCCAAAGCGCAACGTGGACACATCCAAATTTTTGAAAGAAAACAGAGGTGTTTTTTGCAAAGTGCCTACCTGTAGATTTTGGCCTCTAGCTCAGCCGGCACCTAGGGAAACCTACCAAACCTGTGCATTTCTGAAAACTAGAGACCTAGGGGAATCCAAGATGGGGTGACTTGTGTGGCTCGGACCAGGTTCTGTCACCCAGAATCCTTTGCAAACCTCACAATTTGGCTAAAAAACACATGTTCCTCACATTTCTGTGGCAGAAAGTTCTGGAATCTGAGAGGAGCCACAAATTTCCTTCCACCCAGCGTTCCCCCAAGTCTCCCGATAAAAATGATACCTCACTTGTGTGGGTAGGCCTAGCGCCCGTGACAGGAAACGTCCCAAACTGCAACGTGGACGCATCCAATTTTTTGAAAGAAAACAGAGGTGTTTTTTGCAAAGTGCCTACCTGTAGATTTTGGCCTCTAGCTCAGCCGGCACCTAGGGAAACCTACCAAACCTGTGCATTTCTGAAAACTAGAGACCTAGGGGAATCCAAAATGGGGTGACTTGTGTGGCTCGGACCAGGTTCTGTCACCCAGAATCCTTTGCAAACCTCACAATTTGGCTAAAAAACACATGTTCCTCACATTTCTGTGGCAGAAAGTTCTGGAATCTGAGAGGAGCCACAAATTTCCTTCCACCCAGCGTTCCCCCAAGTCTCCCGATAAAAATGATACCTCACTTGTGTGGGTAGGCGTAGCGCCCGCGACAGGAAACGCCCCAAAGCGCAACGAGGACACATCCAATTTTTTGAGAGAAAACAGAGGTGTTTTTTGCAAAGTGCCTACCTGTAGATTTTGGCCTCTAGCTCAGCCGGCACCTAGGGAAACCTACCAAACCTGTGCATTTCTGAAAAGTACAGACCTTGGGGAATCAAAGATGGGGGGACTTGTGTGGCTTGGACCAGGTTCTGTTACCCAGAATCCTTTGCAAACCTCAAAATTTGGCTAAAAAAACACATGTTCCTCACATTTCTGTGGCAGAAAGTTCTGGAATCTGAGAGGAGCCACAAATTTCCTTCCACCCAGCGTTCCCCCAAGTCTGCCGATAAAAATTATACCTCACTTGTGTGGGTAGGCCTAGTGCCCGCGACGGGAAACGCCCCAAAGCGCAACGTGGACACTTCAACATTTTTGAAAGAAAACAGAGGTGTTTTTTGCAAAGTGCCTACCTGTAGATTTTGGCCTCTAGCTCAGCCGGCACCTAGGGAAACCTACCAAACCTGTGCATTTCTGAAAAGTACAGACCTTGGGGAATCCTAGATGGGGGGACTTGTGTGGCTTGGACCAGGTTCTGTTACCCAGAATCCTTTGCAAACCTCAAAATTTGGCTAAAAAAACACATGTTCCTCACACTTCTGTGGCAGAAAGTTCTGGAATCTGAGAGGAGCCACAAATTTCCTTCCACCCAGCGTTCCCCCAAGTCTCCCGATAAAAATTATACCTCACTTGTGTGGGTAGGCCTAGTGCCCGCGACGGGAAACGCCCCAAAGCGCAACGTGGACACATCAAAATTTTTGAAAGAAAACAGAGGTGTTTTTTGCAAAGTGCCTACCTGTAGATTTTGGCCTTTAGCTCAGCCGGCACCTAGGGAAACCTACCAAACCTGTGCATTTCTGAAAACTAGAGACCTAGGGGAATCCAAGATGGGGTGACTTGTGTGGCTTGGACCAGGTTCTGTTACCCAGAATCCTTTTCAAGCCTCAAAATTTGGCTAAAAAAACACATGTTCCTCACATTTCTGTGGCAGAAAGTTCTGGAATCTGAGAGTAGCCAGAAATTTCCTTCCACCCAGCGTTCCCCCAATTCTCCCGATAAAGATTATACCTCACTTGTGTGGGTAGGCCTAGCGCCCGCGACAGGAAACGCCCCAAAGCGCAACGTGGACACATCCAAATTTTTGAAAGAAAACAGAGGTGTTTTTTGCAAAGTGCCTACCTGTAGATTTTGGCCTCTAGCTCAGCCGGCACCTAGGGAAACCTACCAAACCTGTGCATTTCTGAAAACTAGAGACCTAGGGGAATCCAAGATGGGGTGACTTGTGTGGCTCGGACCAGGTTCTGTCACCCAGAATCCTTTGCAAACCTCAGAATTTGGCTAAAAAACACATGTTCCTTACATTTCTGTGGCAGAAAGTTCTGGAATCTGAGAGGAGCCACAAATTTCCTTCCACCCAGCGTTCCCCCAAGTCTCCCGATAAAAATGATACCTCACTTGTGTGGGTAGGCCTAGCGCCCGTGACAGGAAACGTCCCAAAGCGCAACGTGCACGCATCCAATTTTTTGAGAGAAAACAGAGGTGTTTTTTGCAAAGTGCCTACCTGTAGATTTTGGCCTCTAGCTCAGCCGGCACCTAGGGAAACCTACCAAACCTGTGCATTTCTGAAAAGTAGAGACCTTGGGGAATCCAAGATGGGGTGACTTGTGTGGCTTGGACCAGGTTCTGTTACCCAGAATCCTTTGCAAACCTCAAATTTTGGCTAAAAAAACACATGTTCCTCACATTTCTGTGGCAGAAAGTTCTGGAATCTGAGAAGAGCCACAAATTTCCTTCCACCCAGCGTTCCCCCAAGTCTCCCGATAAAAATGATACCTCACTTGTGTGGGTAGGCCTAGTGCCTGCGACAGGAAACGCCCCAAAGTGCAACGTGGACACATCCAAATTTTTGAAAGAAAACAGAGTTGTTTTTTGCAAAGTGCCTACCTGTAGATTTTGGCCTCTAGCTCAGCCGGCACCTAGTGAAACCTACCAAACCTGTGCCTTTCTGAAAACTAGAGACCTAGGGGAATCCAAGATGGGGTGACTTGTGTGGCTCGGACCAGGTTCTGTCACCCAGAATCCTTTGCAAACCTCACAATTTGGCTAAAAAACACATGTTCTTCACATTTCTGTGGCAGAAAGTTCTGGAATCTGAGAGGAGCCACAAATTTCCTTCCACCCAGCGTTCCCCCAAGTCTCCCGATAAAAATGATACCTCACTTGTGTGGGTAGGCCTAGCGCCCGTGACAGGAAACGTCCCAAAGCGCAACGTCCACGCATCCAATTTTTTGAGAGAAAACAGAGGTGTTTTTTGCAAAGTGCCTACCTGTAGATTTTGGCCTCTAGTTCAGCCGGCACCTAGGGAAACCTACCAAACCTGTGCATTTCTGAAAAGTAGAGACCTTGGGGAATCCAAGATGGTGTGACTTGTGTGGCTTGGACCAGGTTCTGTTACCCAGAATCCTTTGCAAACCTCAAATTTTGGCTAAAAAAACACATGTTCCTCACATTTCTGTGGCAGAAAGTTCTGGAATCTGAGAGGAGCCACAAATATCCTTCCACCCAGCGTTCCCCCAAGTCTCCCGATAAAAATGATACCTCACTTGTGTGGGTAGGCCTAGTGCCTGCGACAGGAAACGCCCCAAAGAGCAACGTGGACACATCCAAATTTTTGAAAGAAAACAGAGTTGTTTTTTGCAAAGTGCCTACCTGTAGATTTTGGCCTCTAGCTCTGCCGGCACCTAGGGAAACCTACCAAACCTGTGCATTTCTGAAAACTAGAGACTTAGGGGAATCCAAGATGGGGTGACTTGTGTGGCTCGGACCAGGTTCTGTTACCCAGAATCCTTTGCAAGCCTCAAAATTTGGTTAAAAAAACACATGTTCCTCACATTTCTGTGGCAGAAAGTTCTGGAATCTGAGAGTAGCCACAAATTTCCTTCTACCCAGCGTTCCCCCAAGTCTCCCGATAAAAATGATGCCTCACTTGTGTGGGTAGGCCTAGCGCCCGTGACAGGAAACGTCCCAAAACGCAACGTGGACGCATCCAATTTTTTGAAAGAAAACAGAGGTGTTTTTTGCAAAGTGCCTACCTGTAGATTTTGGCCTCTAGCTCAGCCGGCACCTAGGGAAACCTACCATACCTGTGCATTTCTGAAAACTAGAGACCTAGGGGAATCCAAGATGGGGTGACTTGTGTGGCTTGGACCAGGTTCTGTTTCCCAGAATCCTTTGCAAACCTCAAAATTTGGCTAAAAAAACACATGTTCCTCACATTTCTGTGGCAGAAAGTTCTGGAATCTGAGAGGAGCCACAAATTTCCTTCCACCCAGCGTTCCCCCAAGTCTCCCAATAAAAATGATACCTCACTTGTGTGGGTAGGCATAGCGCCCGCGACAGGAAACGCCCCAAAGCGCAACGTGGACACATCCAAATTTTTGAAAGAAAACAGAGTTGTTTTTTGCAAAGTGCCTACCTGTAGATTTTGGCCTCTAGCTCTGCCGGCACCTAGGGAAACCTACCAAACCTGTGCATTTCTGAAAACTAGAGACCATGGGGCATCTAAGATGGGGTGACTTGTGTGGCTCGGACCAGGTTCTGTCACCCAGAATCCTTTGCAAACCTCACAATTTGGCTAAAAAACACATGTTCCTCACATTTCTGTGGCAGAAAGTTCTGGAATCTGAGAGGAGCCACAAATTTCCTTCCACCCAGCGTTCCCCCAAGTCTCCCGATAAAAATTATACCTCACTTGTGTGGGTAGGCCTAGCGCCCGCGACAGGAAACGCCCCAAAGCGCAACGAGGACACATCCAATTTTTTGAGAGAAAACAGAGGTGTTTTTTGCAAAGTGCCTACCTGTAGATTTTGGCCTCTAGCTCAGCCGGCACCTAGGGAAACCTACCAAACCTGTGCATTTCTGAAAAGTACAGACCTTGGGGAATCCTAGATGGGGGGACTTGTGTGGCTTGGACCAGGTTCTGTTACCCAGAATCCTTTGCAAACCTCAAAATTTGTCTAAAAAAACACATGTTCCTCACACTTCTGTGGCAGAAAGTTCTGGAATCTGAGAGGAGCCACAAATTTCCTTCCACCCAGCGTTCCCCCAAGTCTCCCGATAAAAATTATACCTCACTTGTGTGGGTAGGCCTAGCGCCCGCGACAGGAAACGCCCCAAAGCGCAACGTGGACACATCCAAATTTTTTAAAGAAAACAGAGGTGTTTTTTGCAAAGTGCCTACCTGTAGATTTTGGCCTCTAGCTCAGCCGGCACCTAGGGAAACCTACCAAACCTGTGCATTTCTGAAAACTAGAGACCTAGGGGAATCCAAGATGGGGTGACTTGTGTGGCTCGGACCAGGTTCTGTCACCCAGAATCCTTTGCAAACCTCACAATTTGGCTAAAAAACACATGTTCCTCACATTTCTGTGGCAGAAAGTTCTTGAATCTGAGAGGAGCCACA
Source organism: Pleurodeles waltl (assembly GCF_031143425.1). Classification (NCBI taxonomy): domain Eukaryota; kingdom Metazoa; phylum Chordata; class Amphibia; order Caudata; family Salamandridae; genus Pleurodeles; species Pleurodeles waltl. The sequence goes on from NC_090438.1 coordinate 865,913,032, forward strand.
AATTTCCTTCCACCCAGCGTTCCCCCAAGTCTCCCGATAAAAATGATGCCTCACTTGTGTGGGTAGGCCTAGCGCCCGTGACAGGAAACGTCCCAAAGCGCAACGTGCACGCATCCAATTTTTTGAGAGAAAACAGAGGTGTTTTTTGCAAAGTGCCTACCTGTAGATTTTGGCCTCTAGCTCAGCCGGCACCTAGGGAAACCTACCAAACCTGTGCATTTCTGAAAAGTAGAGACCTTGGGGAATCCAAGATGGGGTGACTTGTGTGGCTTGGACCAGGTTCTGTTACCCAGAATCCTTTGCAAACCTCAAATTTTGGCTAAAAAAACACATGTTCCTCACATTTCTGTGGCAGAAAGTTCTGGAATCTGAGAGGAGCCACAAATTTCCTTCCACCCAGCGTTCCCCCAAGTCTCCCGATAAAAATGATACCTCACTTGTGTGGGTAGGCCTAGTGCCTGCGACAGGAAACGCCCCAAAGTGCAACGTGGACACATCCAAATTTTTGAAAGAAAACAGAGTTGTTTTTTGCAAAGTGCCTACCTGTAGATTTTGGCCTCTAGCTCTGCCGGCACCTAGGGAAACCTACCAAACCTGTGCATTTCTGAAAACTAGAGACCTAGGGGAATCCAAGATGGGGTGACTTGTGTGGCTCGGACCAGGTTCTGTTACCCAGAATCCTTTGCAAGCCTCAAAATTTGGCTAATAAAACACATGTTCCTCACATTTCTGTGGCAGAAAGTTCTGGAATATGAGAGTAGCCACAAATTTCCTTCTACCCAGCGTTCCCCCAAGTCTCCCGATAAAAATGATACCTCACTTGTGTGGGTAGGCCTAGCGCCCTTGACAGGAAACGTCCCAAAACGCAACGTTGACGCATCCAATTTTTTTAAAGAAAACAGAGGTGTTTTTTGCAAAGTGCCTACCTGTAGATTTTGGCCTCTAGCTCAGCCGGCACCTAGGGAAACCTACCATACCTGTGCATTTCTGAAAACTAGAGACCTAGGGGAATCCAAGATGGGGTGACTTGTGTGGCTTGGACCAGGTTCTGTTACACAGAATCCTTTGCAAACCTCAAAATTTGGCTAAAAAAACACATGTTCCTCACATTTCTGTGGCAGAAAGTTCTGGAATCTGAGAGGAGCCACAAATTTCCTTCCACCCAGCGTTCCCCCAAGTCTCCCGATAAAAATTATACCTCACTTGTGTGGGTAGGCCTAGCGCCCGCGACAGGAAACGCCCCAAAGCGCAACGAGGACACATCCAATTTTTTGAGAGAAAACAGAGGTGTTTTTTGCAAAGTGCCTACCTGTAGATTTTGGCCTCTAGCTCAGCCGGCACCTAGGGAAACCTACCAAACCTGTGCATTTCTGAAAAGTACAGACCTTGGGGAATCCAAGATGGGGGGACTTGTGTGGCTTGGACCAGGTTCTGTTACCCAGAATCCTTTTCAAGCCTCAAAATTTGGCTAAAAAAACACATGTTCCTCACATTTCTGTGGCAGAAAGTTCTGGAATCTGAGAGGAGCCACAAATTTCCTTCCACCCAGCGTTCCCCCAAGTCTCCCGATAAAGATTATACCTCACTTGTGTGGGTAGGCCTAGCGCCCGCGACAGGAAACACCCCAAAGCGCAACGTGGACACATCCAAATTTTTGAAAGAAAACAGAGGTGTTTTTTGCTAAATGCCTACCTGTAGATTTTGGCCTCTAGCTCAGCCGGCACCTAGGGAAACCTACCAAACCTGTGCATTTCTGAAAACTAGAGCCCTAGGGGAATCCAAGATGGGGTGACTTGTGTGGCTCGGACCAGGTTCTGTCACCCAGAATCCTTTGCAAACCTCACAATTTGGCTAAAAAACACATGTTCCTCACATTTCTGTGGCAGAAAGTTCTGGAATCTGAGAGGAGCCACAAATTTCCTTCCACCCAGCGTTCCCCCAAGTCTCCCGATAAAAATGATACCTCACTTGTGTGGGTAGGCCTAGCGCCCGTGACAGGAAACGTCCCAAAGCGCAACGTGCACGCATCCAATTTTTTGAGAGAAAACAGAGGTGTTTTTTGCAAAGTGCCTACCTGTAGATTTTGGCCTCTAGCTCAGCCGGCACCTAGGGAAACCTACCAAACCTGTGCATTTCTGAAATGTAGAGACCTTGGGGAATCCAAGATGGGGTGACTTGTGTGGCTTGGACCAGGTTCTGTTACCCAGAATCCTTTGCAAACCTCAAATTTTGGCTAAAAAAACACATGTTTCTCACATTTCTGTGGCAGAAAGTTCTGGAATCTGAGAGGAGCCACAAATTTGCTTCCACCCAGCGTTCCCCCAAGTCTCCCGATAAAAATGATACCTCACTTGTGTGGGTAGGCCTATTGCCTGCGACAGGAAACGCCCCAAAGTGCAACGTGGACACATCCAAATTTTTGAAAGAAAACAGAGTTGTTTTTTGCAAAGTGCCTACCTGTAGATTTTGGCCTCTAGCTCTGCTGGCACCTAGGGAAACCTACCAAACCTGTGCATTTCTGAAAACTAGAGACCTAGGGGAATCCAAGATGGGGTGACTTGTGTGGCTCGGACCAGGTTCTGTTACCCAGAATCCTTTGCAAGCCTCAAAATTTGGCTAAAAAAACACATGTTCCTCACATTTCTGTGGCAGAAAGTTCTGGAATCTGAGAGTAGCCACAAATGTCCTTCTACCCAGCGTTCCCCCAAGTCTCCCGATAAAAATGATACCTCACTTGTGTGGGTAGGCCTAGCGCCCGTGACAGGAAACGTCCCAAAACGCAACGTTGACGCATCCAATTTTTTGAAAGAAAACAGAGTTGTTTTTTGCAAAGTGCCTACCTGTAGATTTTGGCCTCTAGCTCAGCCGGCACCTAGGGAAACCTACCATACCTGTGCATTTCTGAAAACTAGAGACCTAGGGGAATCCAAGATGGGGTGACTTGTGTGGCTTGGACCAGGTTCTGTTACCCAGAATCCTTTGCAAACCTCAAAATTTGGCTAAAAAAACACATGTTCCTCACATTTCTGTGGCAGAAAGTTCTGGAATCTGAGAGGAGCCACAAATTTCCTTCCACCCAGCGTTCCCCCAAGTCTCCCAATAAAAATGATACCTCACTTGTGTGGGTAGGCCTAGCGCCCACAACAGGAAACGCCCAAAAGCGCAACGAGGACACATACAATTTTTTGGAAAGAAAACAGAGGTGTTTTTTGCGAAGTGCCTACCTGTAGATTTTGGCCTCTAGCTCAGCCGGCACCTAGGGAAACCTACCAAACCTGTGCATTTCTGAAAACTAGAGACCTAGGGGAATTCAAGATGGGGTGACTTGTGTGGCTCGGACCAGGTTCTGTTACCCAGAATCCTTTGCAAGCCTCAAAATTTGGCTAAAAAAACACGTTCCTCACATTTCTGTGGCAGAAAGTTCTGGAATCTGAGAGTAGCCAGAAATTTCCTTCCACCCAGCGTTCCCCCAAGTCTCCCGATAAAAATTATACCTCACTTGTGTGGGTAGGCCTAGTGCCCGCGACAGGAAACGCCCCAAAGCGCAACGTGGACACATCCAAATTTTTGAAAGAAAACAGAGGTGTTTTTTGCAAAGTGCCTACCTGTAGATTTTGGCCTTTAGCTCAGCCGGCACCTAGGGAAACCTACCAAACCTGTGCATTTCTGAAAACTAGAGACCTAGGGGAATCCAAGATGGGGTGACTTGTGTGGCTCGGACCAGGTTCTGTTACCCAGAATCCTTTGCAAGACTCAAAATTTGGCTAAAAAAACACATGTTCCTCACATTTCTGTGGCAGAAAGTTCTGGAATCTGAGAGGAGCCACAAATTTCCTTCCACCCAGCGTTCCCCCAAGTCTCCCGATAAAAATGATACCTCACTTGTGTGGGTAGGCCTAGCACCCGCGACAGGAAACGCCCCAAAGCGCAACGTGGACACATCCAAATTTTTGAAAGAAAACAGAGATGTTTTTTGCAAAGTGCCTACCTGTAGATTTTGGCCTCTAGCTCTGCCGGCACCTAGGGAAACCTACCAAACCTGTGCATTTCTGAAAACTAGAGACCTAGGGGAATCTAAGATGGGGTGACTTGTGTGGCTCGGACCAGGTTCTGTCACCCAGAATCCTTTGCAAACCTCACAATTTGGCTAAAAAACACATGTTCCTCACATTTCTGTGGCAGAAAGTTCTGGAATCTGAGAAGAGCCACAAATTTCCTTCCACCCAGCGTTCCCCCAAGTCTCCCGATAAAAATTATACCTCACTTGTGTGGGTAGGCCTAGCGCCCGCGACAGGAAACGCCCCAAAACGCAACGAGGACACATCCAATTTTTTGAGAGAAAACAGAGGTGTTTTTTGCAAAGTGCCTACCTGTAGATTTTGGCCTCTAGCTCAGCCAGCACCTAGGGAAACCTACCAAACCTGTGCATTTCTGAAAAGTAGTGACCTTGGGGAATCCAAGATGGGGTGACTTGTGTGGCTTGGACCTGGTTCTGTTACCCAGAATCCTTTGCAAACCTCAAAATTTGGCTAAAAAAACACATGTTCCTCACATTTCTGTGGCAGAAAGTTCTGGAATCTGAGAGGAGCCACCAATTTCGTTCCACCCAGCGTTGCCCCAAGTCTCCCGATAAAAATGATACCTCACTTGTGTGGGTAGGCCTAGCGCCCGCGACAGGAAACACCCCAAAGCGCAACGAGGACACATACAATTTTTTGAAAGAAAACAGAGGTGTTTTTTGCAAAGTGCCTACCTGTAGATTTTGGCCTCTAGCTCAGCCGGCACCTAGGGAAACCTACCAAACCTGTGCATTTCTGAAAACTAGAGACCTAGGGGAATTCAAGATGGGGTGACTTGTGTGGCTCGGACCAGGTTCTGTTACCCAGAATCCTTTGCAAGCCTCAAAATTTGGCTAAAAAAACACGTTCCTCACATTTCTGTGGCAGAAAGTTCTGGAATCTGAGAGTAGCCAGAAATTTCCTTCCACCCAGCGTTCCCCCAAGTCTCCCGATAAAAATTATACCTCACTTGTGTGGGTAGGCCTAGTGCCCGCGACAGGAAACGCCCCAAAGCGCAACGTGGACACATCCAAATTTTTGAAAGAAAACAGAGGTGTTTTTTGCAAAGTGCCTACCTGTAGATTTTGGCCTTTAGCTCAGCCGGCACCTAGGGAAACCTACCAAACCTGTGCATTTCTGAAAACTAGAGACCTAGGGGAATCCAAGATGGGGTGACTTGTGTGGCTCGGACCAGGTTCTGTTACCCAGAATCCTTTGCAAGACTCAAAATTTGGCTAAAAAAACACATGTTCCTCACATTTCTGTGGCAGAAAGTTCTGGAATCTGAGAGGAGCCACAAATTTCCTTCCACCCAGCGTTCCCCCAAGTCTCCCGATAAAAATGATACCTCACTTGTGTGGGTAGGCCTAGCACCCGCGACAGGAAACGCCCCAAAGCGCAACGTGGACACATCCAAATTTTTGAAAGAAAACAGAGATGTTTTTTGCAAAGTGCCTACCTGTAGATTTTGGCCTCTAGCTCTGCCGGCACCTAGGGAAACCTACCAAACCTGTGCATTTCTGAAAACTAGAGACCTAGGGGAATCCAAGATGGGGTGATTTGTATAGCTCGGACCAGGTTCTGTCACCCAGAATCCTTTACAAACCTCACAATTTGGCTAAAAAACACATGTTCCTCACATTTCTGTGGCAGAAAGTTCTGTAATCTGAGAGGAGCCACAAATTTCCTTCCACCCAGCGTTCCCCCAAGTCTCCCGATAAAAATGATACCTCACTTGTGTGGGTAGGCCTAGCGCCCGTGACAGGAAACGTCCCAAAGCGCAAAGTGGACGCATCCAATTTTTTGAAAGAAAACAGAGGTGTTTTTTGCAAAGTGCCTACCTGTAGATTTTGGCCTCTAGCTCAGCCGGCACCTAGGGAAACCTACCAAACCTGTGCATTTCTGAAAACTAGAGACCTAGGGGAATCCAAGATGGGGTGACTTGTGTGGCTTGGACCAGGTTCTGTTACCCAGAATCCTTTGCAAACCTCAAAATTTGGCTAAAAAAACACATGTTCCTCACATTTCTGTGGCAGAAATTTCTGGAATCTGAGAGGTGCCACAAATTTCCTTCCACCCAGCGTTCCCCCAAGTCTCCCGATAAAAATTATACCTCACTTGTGTGGGTAGGCCTAGCACCCGCGACAGGAAACGCCCCAAAGCGCAACGTGGACACATCCAAATTTTTGAAAGAAAACAGAGTTTTTTTTTGCAAAAGTGCCTACCTGTAGATTTTGGCCTCTAGCTCTGCCGGCACCTAGGGAAACCTACCATACCTGTGCATTTCTGAAAACTAGAGACCTAGGGGAATCCAAGATGGGGTGATTTGTGTGGCTCGGACCAGGTTCTGTTACCCAGAATCCTTTGCAAACCTCACAATTTGGCTAAAAAACACATGTTCCTCACATTTCTGTGGCAGAAAGTTCTGGAATCTGAGAGGAGCCACAAATTTCCTTCCACCCAGCGTTCCCCCAAGTCTCCCGATAAAAATGATACCTCACTTGTGTGGGTAGGCCTAGCGCCCGTGACAGGAAACGCCCCAAAGCGCAACGTGGACGCATCCAATTTTTTGAAAGAAAACAGAGGTGTTTTTTGCAAAGTGCCTACCTGTAGATTTTGGCCTCTAGCTCAGCCGGCACCTAGGGAAACCTACCAAACCTGTGCATTTCTGAAAACTAGAGACCTAGGGGAATCCAAGATGGGGTGACTTGTGTGGCTTGGACCAAGTTCTGTTACCCAGAATCCTTTACAAACCTCAAAATTTGGCTAAAAAAACACATGTTCCTCACATTTCTGTGGCAGAAAGTTCTGGAATCTGAGAGGAGCCACAAATTTCCTTCCACTCAGCGTTCCCCCAAGTCTCCCGATAAAAATTATACCTCACTTGTGTGGGTAGGCCTAGTGCCCGCGACAGGAAACGCCCCAAAGCGCAACGTGGACACATCCAAATTTTTGAAAGAAAACAGAGGTGTTTTTTGCAAAGTGCCTACCTGTAGATTTTGGCCTTTAGCTCAGCCGGCACCTAGGGAAACCTACCAAACCTGTGCATTACTGAAATCTAGAGACCTAGGGGAATCCAAGATGGGGTGACTTGTGTGGCTCGGACCAGGTTCTGTTACCCAGAATCCTTTGCAAGCCTCAAAATTTGGCTAAAAAAACACATGTTCCTCACATTTCTGTGGCAGAAAGTTCTGGAATCTGAGAGGAGCCACAAATTTCCTTCCACCCAGCATTCCCCCAAGTCTCCCGATAAAAATGATACCTCACTTGTGTGGGTAGGCCTTGCGCCCGCGACAGGAAACGCCCCAAAGCGCAACGTGGACACATCCAAATTTTTGAAAGAAAACAGAGTTGTTTTTTGCAAAGTTCCTACCTGTAGATTTTGGCCTCTAGCTCTGCCGGCACCTAGGGAAACCTACCAAACCTGTACATTTCTGAAAACTAGAGACCTAGGGGAATCCAAGATGGGGTGACTTGTGTGGCTCGGACCAGGTTCTGTCACCCAGAATCCTTTGCAAACCTCACAATTTGGCTAAAAAACACATGTTCCTCACATTTCTGTGGCAGAAAGTTCTGGAATCTGAGAGGAGCCACAAATTTCCTTCCACCCAGCGTTCCCCCAAGTCTCCCGATAAAAATGATACCTCACTTGTGTGGGTAGGCCTAGCGCCTGTGACAGGAAACGTCCCGAAGCGCAACGTGGACGCATCCAATTTTTTGAAAGAAAACAGAGGTGTTTTTTGCAAAGTGCCTACTTGTAGATTTTGGCCTCTAGCTCAGCTGGCACCTAGGGAAACCTACCAAACCTGTGCATTTCTGAAAACTAGAGACCTAGGGGAATCCAAGATGGGGTGACTTGTGTGGCTTGGACCAGGTTCTGTTACCCAGAATCCTTTGCAAACCTCAAAATTTGGCTAAAAAAACACATGTTCCTCACATTTCTGTGGCAGAAAGTTCTGAAATCTGAGAGGAGCCACAAATTTCCTTCCACCCAGCGTTCCCCAAAGTCTCCCGATAAAAATGATACCTCACTTGTGTGGGTAGGCCTAGCGCCCGCGACAGGAAACGCCCCAAAGCGCAACGTGGACACATCCAAATTTTTGAAAGAAAACAGAGTTGTTTTTTGCAAAGTGCCTACCTGTAGATTTTGGCCTCTAGCTCTGCCGGCACCTAGGGAAACCTACCAAACCTGTGCATTTCTGAAAACTAGAGACCTAGGGGAATCCAAGATGGGGTAACTTGTGTGGCTCGGACCAGGTTCTGTTACCCAGAATCCTTTGCAAGCCTCAAAATTTGGCTAAAAAAACACATGTTCCTCACATTTCTGTGACAGAAAGTTCTGGAATCTCAGAGGAGCCACAAATTTCCTTCCACCCAGCGTTCCCCCAAGTCTCCCGATAAAAATTATACCTCACTTGTGTGGGTAGGCCTAGCGCCCGTGACAGGAAACGTCCCAAAGTGCAACGTGGACGCATCCAATTTTTTTAAAGAAAACAGAGGTGTTTTTTGCAAAGTGCCTACCTGTAGATTTTGGCCTCTAGCTCAGCCGGCACCTAGGGAAACCTACCAAACCTGTGCATTTCTGAAAACTAGAGACCTAGGGGAATTCAAGATGGGGTGACTTGTGTGGCTTGGACCAGGTTCTGTTACCCAGAATCCTTTACAAACCTCAAAATTTGGCTAAAAAAACACATGTTCCTCACATTTCTGTGGCAGAAAGTTCTGGAATCTGAGAGGAGCCACAAATTTCCTTCCACTCAGCGTTCCCCCAAGTCTCCCGATAAAAATTATACCTCACTTGTGTGGGTAGGCCTAGCGCCCGCGACAGGAAACGCCCCAAAGCGGAACGAGGACACATCCAATTTTTTGAGAGAAAACAGAGGTGTTTTTTGCAAAGTGCCTACCTGTAGATTTTGGCCTCTAGCTCAGCCGGCACCTAGGGAAACCTACCAAACCTGTGCATTTCTGAAAAGTAGAGACCTTGGGGAATCCAAGATGGGGTGATTTGTGTGGCTTGGACCAGGTTCTGTTACCCAGAATCCTTTGCAAACCTCAAAATTTGGCTAAAAAAACACATGTTCCTCACATTTCTGTGGCAGAAAGTTCTGGAATCTGAGAGGAGCCACAAATTTCCTTCCACCCAGCGTTCCCCTAAGTCTCCCGATAAAAATGATACCTCACTTGTGTGGGTAGGCCTAGCGCCCGCGACAGGAAACGCCCAAAAGCGCACCGAGGACACATACAATTTTTTGGAAAGAAAACAGAGGTGTTTTTTGCAAAGTGCCTACCTGTAGATTTTGGCTTCTAGCTCAGCCGGCACCTATGGAAACCTACCAAACCTGTGCATTTCTGAAAACTAGAGACCTAGGGGAATCCAAGATGGGGTGACTTGTGTGGCTCGGACCAGGTTCTGTTACCCAGAATCCTTTGCAAGCCTCAAAATTTGGCTAAAAAAACACATGTTCCTCACATTTCTGTGGCAGAAAGTTCTGGAATCTGAGAGTAGCCAGAAATTTCCTTCCACCGAGCGTTCCCCCAAGTCTCCCGATAAAAATTATACCTCACTTGTGTGGGTAGGCCTAGTGCCCGCGACAGGAAACGCCCCAAAGCGCAACGTGGACACATCCAAATTTTTGAAAGAAAACAGAGGTGTTTTTTGCAAAGTGCCTACCTGTAGATTTTGGCCTTTAGCTCAGCCGGCACCTAGGGAAACCTACCAAACCTGTGCATTACTTAAATCTAGAGACCTAGGGGAATCCAAGATGGGGTGACTTGTGTGGCTCGGACCAGGTTCTGTTACCCAGAATCCTTTGCGAGCCTCAAAATTTGGCTAAAAAAACACATGTTCCTCACTTTTCTGTGGCAGAAAGTTCTGGAATCTGAGAGGAGCCACAAATTTCCTTCCACCCAGCATTCCCCCAAGTCTCCCGATAAAAATTATACCTCACTTGTGTGGGTAGGCCTAGCGCCCGCGACAGGAAACGCCCCAAAGCGCAACGTGGACACATCCAAATTTTTGAAAGAAAACAGAGTTGTTTTTTGCAAAGTTCCTACCTGTAGATTTTGGCCTCTAGCTCTGCCGGCACCTAGGGAAACCTACCAAACCTGTACATTTCTGAAAACTAGAGACCTAGGGGAATCCAAGATGGGGTGACTTGTGTGGCTCGGACCAGGTTCTGTCACCCAGAATCCTTTGCAAACCTCACAATTTGGCTAAAAAACACATGTTCCTCACATTTCTGTGGCAGAAAGTTCTGGAATCTGAGAGGAGCCACAAATTTCCTTCCACCCAGCGTTCCCCCAAATCTCCCGATAAAAATGATACCTCACTTGTGTGGGTAGGCCTAGCGCCTGTGACAGGAAACGTCCCGAAGCGCAACGTGGACGCATCCAATTTTTTTAAAGAAAACAGAGGTGTTTTTTGCAAAGTGCCTACCTGTAGATTTTGGCCTCTAGCTCAGCTGGCACCTAGGGAAACCTACCAAACCTGTGCATTTCTGAAAACTAGAGACCTAGGGGAATCCAAGATAGGGTGACTTGTGTGGCTTGGACCAGGTTCTGTTACCCAGAATCCTTTGCAAACCTCAAAATTTGGCTAAAAAAACACATGTTCCTCACATTTCTGTGGCAGAAAGTTCTGGAATCTGAGAGGAGCCACAAATTTCCTTCCACCCAGCGTTCCCCCAAGTCTCCCGATAAAAATTATACCTCACTTGTGTGGGTAGGCCTAGCGCCCGCGACAGGAAACGCCCCAAAGCGCAACGAGGACACATCCAATTTTTTTGAAAGAAAACAGAGGTGTTTTTTGCAAAGTGCCTACCTGTAGATTTTGGCCTCTAGCTCAGCCGGCACCTAGGGAAACCTACCAAACCTATGCATTTCTGAAAACTAGAGACCTAGGGGAATCCAAGATGGGGTGACTTGTGTGGCTCGGACCAGGTTCTGTTACCCAGAATCCTTTGCAAGCCTCATAATTTGGCTAAAAAAACACATGTTCCTCACATTTCTGTGGCAGAAAGTTCTGGAATCTGAGAGGAGCCACAAATTTCCTTCCACCCAGCGTTCCCCCAAGTCTCCCGATAAAAATGATACCTCACTTGTGTGGGTAGGCCTAGCGCCCGCGACAGGAAACGCCCCAAAGCGCAACGTGGACACATCCACATTTTTGAAAGAAAACAGAGTTGTTTTTGTCAAAGTGCCTACCTGTAGATTTTGGCCTCTAGCTCTGCCGGCTCCTATGGAAACCTACCAAACCTGTGCATTTCTGAAAACTAGAGACCTAGGGTAATCCAAGATGGGGTGACTTGTGTGGCTTGGACCAGGTTCTGTTACCCAGAATCCTTTACAAACCTCAAAATTTGGCTAAAAAAACACATGTTCCTCACATTTCTGTGGCAGAAAGTTCTGGAATCTGAGAGGAGCCACAAATTTCCTTCCACTCAGCGTTCCCCCAAGTCTCCCGATAAAAATTATACCTCACTTGTGTGGGTAGGCCTAGCGCCCGCGACAGGAAACGCCCCAAAGCGGAACGAGGACACATCCAATTTTTTGAGAGAAAACAGAGGTGTTTTTTGCAAAGTGCCTACCTGTAGATTTTGGCCTCTAGCTCAGCCGGCACCTAGGGAAACCTACCACACCTGTGCATTTCTGAAAAGTAGAGACCTTGGGGAATCCAAGATGGGGTGACTTGTGTGGCTTGGACCAGGTTCTGTTACCCAGAATCCTTTGCAAACCTCAAATTTTGGCTAAAAAAAACACATGTTCCTCACATTTCTGTGGCAGAAAGTTCTGGAATCTGAGAGGAGCCACAAATTTCCTTCCACCCAGCGTTCCCCTAAGTCTCCCGATAAAAATGATACCTCACTTGTGTGGGTAGGCCTAGCGCCCGCGACAGGAAACGCCCCAAAGCGCAACGTGGACACATCCAAATTTTTGAAAGAAAACAGAGTTGTTTTTTGCAAAGTGCCTACCTGTAGAATTTGGCCTCTAGCTCTGCCGGCACCTAGGGAAACCTACCAAACCTGTACATTTCTGAAAACTAGAGACCTAGGGGAATCCAAGATCGGGTGACTTGTGTGGCTCGGACCAGGTTCTGTCACCCAGAATCCTTTGAAAACCTCACAATTTGGCTAAAAAACACATGTTCCTCACATTTCTGTGGCAGAAAGTTCTGGAATCTGAGAGGAGCCACAAATTTCCTTCCACCCAGCGTTCCCCCAAGTCTCCCAATAAAAATGATACCTCACTTGTGTGGGTAGGCCTAGCGCCCGTGACAGGAAACGTCCCGAAGCGCAACGTGGACGCATCCAATTTTTTGAAAGAAAACAGAGGTGTTTTTTGCAAAGTGCCTACCTGTAGATTTTGGCCTCTAGCTCAGCTGGCACCTAGGGAAACCTACCAAACCAGTGCATTTCTGAAAGCTAGAGACCTAGGGGAATCCAAGATGGGGTGACTTGTGTGGCTTGGACCAGGTTCTGTTACCCAGAATCCTTTGCAAACCTCAAAATTTGGCTAAAAAAACACATGTTCCTCACATTTCTGTGGCAGAAAGTTCTGGAATCTGAGAGGAGCCACAAATATCCTTCCACCCAGCGTTCCCCCAAGTCTCCCGATAAAAATGATACCTCACTTGTGTGGGTAGGCCACGCGCCCGCGACAGGAAACGCCCCAAAGCACAACGTGGACACATCCAAATTTTTGAAAGAAAACAGAGTTGTTTTTTGCAAAGTGCCTACCTGTAGATTTTGGCCCTAGCTCTGCCGGCACCTAGGGAAACCTACCAAACCTGTACATTTCTGAAAACTAGAGACCTAGGGGAATCCAAGTTGGGGTGACTTGTGTGGCTCGGACCAGGTTCTGTCACCCAGAATCCTTTGCAAACCTCACAATTTGGCTAAAAAACACATGTTCCTCACATTTCTGTGGCAGAAAGTTCTGGAATCTGAGAGGAGCCACGAATTTCCTTCCACCCAGCGTTCCCCCAAGTCTCCCGATAAAAATGATACCTCACTTGTGTGGGTAGGCCTAGCGCCCGTGACAGGAAACGTCCCGAAGCGCAACGTGGACGCATCCAATTTTTTGAAAGAAAACAGAGGTGTTTTTTGCAAAGTGCCTACCTGTAGATTTTGGCCTCTAGCTCCGCTGGCTCCTAGGGAAACCTACCAAACCTGTGCATTTCTGAAAACTAGAGACCTAGGGGAATCCAAGATGGGGTGACTTGTGTGGCTTGGACCAGGTTCTGTTACCCAGAATCCTTTGCAAACCTCAAAATTTGGCTAAAAAAACTCATGTTCCCCACATTTCTGTGGCAGAAAGTTCTGGAATCTGAGAGGAGCCACAAATTTCCTTCCACCCAGCGTTCCCCCAAGTCTCCCGATAAAAATGATACCTCACTTGTGTGGGTAGGCCTAGCGCCCGCGACAGGAAACGCCCCAAAGCGCAACGAGGACACATCCAATTTTTTTGAAAGAAAACAGAGGTGTTTTTTGCAAAGTGCCTACCTGTAGATTTTGGCCTCTAGCTCAGCCGGCACCTAGGGAAACCTACCAAACCTGTGCATTTCTGAAAACTAGAGACCTAGGGGAATCCAAGATGGGGTGACTTGTGTGGCTCGGACCAGGTTCTGTTACCCAGAATCCTTTGCAAGCCTCATAATTTGGCTAAAAAAACACAAGTTCCTCACATTTCTGTGGCAGAAAGTTCTGGAATCTGAGAGGAGCCACAAATTTCCTTCCACCCAGCGTTCCCCCAAGTCTCCCGATAAAAATGATACCTCACTTGTGTGGGTAGGCCTAGCGCCCGCGACAGGAAACGCCCCAAAGCGCAACGTGGACACATCCAAATTTTTGAAAGAAAACAGAGTTGTTTTTTGCAAAGTGCCTACCTGTAGATTTTGGCCTCTAGCTCTGCCGGCACCTAGGGAAACCTACCAAACCTGTGCATTTCTGAAAACTAGAGACCTAGGGGAATCCAAGATGGGGTAACTTGTGTGGCTCGGACCAGGTTCTGTTACCCGGAATCCTTTGCAAGCCTCAAAATTTGGCTAAAAAAACACATGTTCCTCACATTTCTGTGACAGAAAGTTCTGGAATCTCAGAGGAGCCACAAATTTCCTTCCACCCAGCGTTCCCCCAAGTCTCACCGATAAAAATTATACCTCACTTGTGTGGGCAGGCCTAGCGCCCGTGACAGGAAACGTCCCAAAGCGCAACGTGGACGCATCCGATTTTTTGAAAGAAAACAGAGGTGTTTTTTGCAAAGTGCCTACCTGTAGATTTTGGCCTCTAGCTCAGCCGGCACCTAGGGAAACCTACCAAACCTGTGCATTTCTGAAAACTAGAGACCTAGGGGAATCCAAGATGGGGTGACTTGTGTGGCTTGGACCAGGTTCTGTTACCCAGAATCCTTTACAAACCTCAAAATTTGGCTAAAAAAACACATGTTCCTCACATTTCTGTGGCAGAAAGTTCTGGAATCTGAGAGGAGCCACAAATTTCCTTCCACTCAGCGTTCCCCCAAGTCTCCCGATAAAAATTATACCTCACTTGTGTGGGTAGGCCTAGCGCCCGCGACAGGAAACGCCCCAAAGCGGAACGAGGACACATCCAATTTTTTGAGAGAAAACAGAGGTGTTTTTTGCAAAGTGCCTACCTGTAGATTTTGGCCTCTAGCTCAGCCGGCACCTAGGGAAACCTACCAAACCTGTGCATTTCTGAAAACTAGAGACCTAGGGGAATCCAAGATGGGGTGACTTGTGTGGCTTGGACCAGGTTCTGTTACCCAGAATCCTTTGCAAACCTCAAATTTTGGCTAAAAAAACACATGTTCCTCACATTTCTGTGGCAGAAAGTTCTGGAATCTGAGAGGAGCCACAAATTTCCTTCCACCCAGCGTTCCCCTAAGTCTCCCGATAAAAATGATACCTCACTTGTGTGGGTAGGCCTAGCGCCCGCGACAGGAAACGCCCAAAAGCGCAACGAGGACACATACAATTATTTGGAAAGAAAACAGAGGTGTTTTTTGCAAAGTGCCTACCTGTAGATTTTGGCCTCTAGCTCAGCCGGCACCTATGGAAACCTACCAAACCTGTGCATTTCTGAAAACTAGAGACCTAGGGGAATCCAAGATGGGGTGACTTGTGTGGCTCGGACCAGGTTCTGTTACCCAGAATCCTTTGCAAGCCTCATAATTTGGCTAAAAAAACACAAGTTCCTCACATTTCTGTGGCAGAAAGTTCTGGAATCTGAGAGGAGCCACAAATTTCCTTCCACCCAGCGTTCCCCCAAGTCTCCCGATAAAAATGATACCTCACTTGTGTGGGTAGGCCTAGCGCCCGCGACAGGAAACGCCCCAAAGCGCAACGTGGACACATCCAAATTTTTGAAAGAAAACAGAGTTGTTTTTTGCAAAGTGCCTACCTGTAGATTTTGGCCTCTAGCTCTGCCGGCACCTAGGGAAACCTACCAAACCTGTGCATTTCTGAAAACTAGAGACCTAGGGGAATCCAAGATGGGGTAACTTGTGTGGCTCGGACCAGGTTCTGTTACCCGGAATCCTTTGCAAGCCTCAAAATTTGGCTAAAAAAACACATGTTCCTCACATTTCTGTGACAGAAAGTTCTGGAATCTCAGAGGAGCCACAAATTTCCTTCCACCCAGCGTTCCCCCAAGTCTCACCGATAAAAATTATACCTCACTTGTGTGGGCAGGCCTAGCGCCCGTGACAGGAAACGTCCCAAAGCGCAACGTGGACGCATCCGATTTTTTGAAAGAAAACAGAGGTGTTTTTTGCAAAGTGCCTACCTGTAGATTTTGGCCTCTAGCTCAGCCGGCACCTAGGGAAACCTACCAAACCTGTGCATTTCTGAAAACTAGAGACCTAGGGGAATCCAAGATGGGGTGACTTGTGTGGCTTGGACCAGGTTCTGTTACCCAGAATCCTTTACAAACCTCAAAATTTGGCTAAAAAAACACATGTTCCTCACATTTCTGTGGCAGAAAGTTCTGGAATCTGAGAGGAGCCACAAATTTCCTTCCACTCAGCGTTCCCCCAAGTCTCCCGATAAAAATTATACCTCACTTGTGTGGGTAGGCCTAGCGCCCGCGACAGGAAACGCCCCAAAGCGGAACGAGGACACATCCAATTTTTTGAGAGAAAACAGAGGTGTTTTTTGCAAAGTGCCTACCTGTAGATTTTGGCCTCTAGCTCAGCCGGCACCTAGGGAAACCTACCAAACCTGTGCATTTCTGAAAAGTAGAGACCTTGTGGAATCCAAGATGGGGTGACTTGTGTGGCTTGGACCAGGTTCTGTTACCCAGAATCCTTTGCAAACCTCAAATTTTGGCTAAAAAAACACATGTTCCTCACATTTCTGTGGCAGAAAGTTCTGGAATCTGAGAGGAGCCACAAATTTCCTTCCACCCAGCGTTCCCCTAAGTCTCCCGATAAAAATGATACCTCACTTGTGTGGGTAGGCCTAGCGCCCGCGACAGGAAACGCCCAAAAGCGCAACGAGGACACATACAATTATTTGGAAAGAAAACAGAGGTGTTTTTTGCAAAGTGCCTACCTGTAGATTTTGGCCTCTAGCTCAGCCGGCACCTATGGAAACCTACCAAACCTGTGCATTTCTGAAAACTAGAGACCTAGGGGAATCCAAGATGGGGTGACTTGTGTGGCTCGGACCAGGTTCTGTTACCCAGAATCCTTTGCAAGCCTCAAAATTTGGCTAAAAATACACATGTTCCTCACATTTCTGTGGCAGAAAGTTCTGGAATCTGAGAGTAGCCAGAAATTTCCATCCACCCAGCGTTCCCCCAAGTCTCCCGATAAAAATTATACCTCACTTGTGTGGGTAGGCCTAGTGCCCGCGACAGGAAACGCCCCAAAGCGCAACGTGGACACATCCACATTTTTGAAAGAAAACAGAGGTGTTTTTTGCAAAGTGCCTACCTGTAGATTTTGGCCTTTAGCTCAGCTGGCACCTAGGGAAACCTACCAAACCTGTGCATTACTGAAATCTAGAGACCTAGGGGAATCCAAGATGGGGTGACTTGTGTGGCTCGGACCAGGTTCTGTTACCCAGAATCCTTTGCAAGCCTCAAAATTTGGCTAAAAAAACACATGTTCCTCACATTTCTGTGGCAGAAAGTTCTGGAATCTGAGAGGAGCCACAAATTTCCTTCCACCCAGCATTCCCCCAAGTCTCCCGATAAAAATGATACCTCACTTGTGTGGGTTCTTCCTAGCGCCCACGACAGGAAACACCCCAAAGCGCAACGTGGACACATCCAAATTTTTGAAAGAAAACAGAGTTGTTTTTTGCAAAGTGCCTACCTGTAGATTTTGGCCTCTAGCTCTGCCGGCACCTAGGGAAACCTACCAAACCTGTGCATTTCTGAAAACAGGAGACCTAGGGGAATCCAAGATGGGGTAACTTGTGTGGCTCGGACCAGGTTCTGTTACCCGGAATCCTTTGCAAGCCTCAAAATTTGGCTAAAAAAACACATGTTCCTCACATTTCTGTGGCAGAAAGTTCTGGAATCTGAGAGTAGCCACAAATTTCCTTCCACCCAGCGTTCCCCCAAGTCTCCCGATAAAAATTATACCTCACTTGTGTGGGTAGGCCTAGTGCCCGCGACAGGAAACGCCCCAAAGCGCAACGTGGACACATCCAAATTTTTGAAAGAAAACAGAGGTGTTTTTTGCAAAGTGCCTACCTGTAGATTTTGGCCTTTAGCTCAGCCGGCACCTAGGGAAACCTACCAAATCTGTGCATTTCTGAAAACTAGAGACCTAGGGGAATCCAAGATGGGGTGACTTGTGTGGCTCGGACCAGGTTCTGTTACCCAGAATCCTTTGCAAGCTTCAAAATATGGCTAAAAAAACAAATGTTCCCCACATTTCTGTGGCAGAAAGTTCTGGAATCTGAGAGGAGCCACAAATTTCCTTCCACCCAGCGTTCCCCCAAGTCTCCCGATAAAAATTATACCTCACTTGTGTGGGTAGGCCTAGCACCCGCGACAGGAAACGCCCCAAAGCGCAACGTGGACACATCCAAATTTTTGAAAGAAAACAGAGTTGTTTTTTGCAAAATGCTTACCTGTAGATTTTGGCCTCTAGCTCTGCCGGCACCTAGGGAAACCTACCAAACCTGTGCATTTCTGAAAACTAGAGACCTAGGGGAATCCTAGATGGGGTGATTTGTGTGGCTCGGACCAGGTTCTGTCACCCAGAATCCTTTGCAAACCTCACAATTTGGCTAAAAAACACATGTTCCTCACATTTCTGTGGCAGAAAGTTCTGGAATCTGAGAGTAGCCACAAATTTCCTTCCACCCAGCGTTCCCCCAAGTCTCCCGATAAAAATGATACCTCACTTGTGTGGGTAGGCCTAGCGCCCGTGACAGGAAACGTCCCAAAGCGCAAAGTGGACGCATCCAATTTTTTGAAAGAAAACAGAGGTGTTTTTTGCAAAGTGCCTACCTGTAGATTTTGGCCTCTAGCTCAGCCGGCACCTAGGGAAACCTACCAAACTTGTGCATTTCTGAAAACTAGAGACCTAGGGGAATCCAAGATGGGGTGACTTGTGTGGCTTGGACCAGGTTCTGTTACCCAGAATCCTTTGCAAACCTCAAAATTTGGCTAAAAAAACACATGTTCCTCATATTTCTGTGGCAGAAAGTTCTGGAATCTGAGGGGAGCCACAAATTTCCTTCCACCCAGCGTTCCCCCAAGTCTCCCGATAAAAATGATACCTCACTCGTGTGGGTAGGCCTAGCACCCGCGACAGGAAACGCCCCAAAGCGCAACGTGGACACATCCAAATTTTTTAAAGAAAACAGACTTGTTTTTTGCAAAGTGCCTACCTGTAGATTTTGGCCTCTAGCTCTGCCAGCACCTAGGGAAACCTACCAAACCTGTGCATTTCTGAAAACTAGAGACCTAGGGGAATCCAAGATGGGGTGATTTGTGTGGCTCGGACCAGGTTCTGTCACCCAGAATCCTTTGCAAACCTCACAATTTGGCTAAAAAACACATGTTCCTCACATTTCTGTGGCAGAAAGTTCTGGAATCTGAGAGGAGCCACAAATTTCCTTCCACCCAGCGTTCCCCCAAGTCTCCCGATAAAAATGATACCTCACTTGTGTGGGTAGGCCTAGCGCCGGTGACAGGAAACGTCCCAAAGCGCAAAGTGGACGCATCCAAATTTTGGAAAGAAAACAGAGTTGTTTTTTGCAAAGTGCCTACCTGTAGATTTTGGCCTCTAGCTCTGCCGGCACCTAGGGAAACCTACCAAACCTGTGCATTTCTGAAAACTAGAGACCTAGGGGAATCCAAGATGGGGTGACTTGTGTGGCTCGGACCAGGGTCTGTTACCCAGAATCCTTTGCAAACCTCACAATTTGGCTAAAAAACACATGTTCCTCACATTTCTGTGGCAGAAAGTTCTGGAATCTGAGAGGAGCCACAAATTTCCTTCCACCCATCGTTCCCCCAAGTCTCCCGATAAAAATGATACCTCACTTGTGTGGGTAGGCCTAGCGCCCGTGACAGGAAACGTCCCAAAGAGCAACGTGGACGCATCCAATTTTTTGAAAGAAAACAGAGGTGTTTTTTGCAAAGTGCCTACCTGTAGGTTTTGGCCTCTAGCTCTGCCGACACCTAGGGAAACCTACCAAACCTGTGCATTTCTGAAAACTAGAGACCTAGGGGAATCCAAGATGGGGTGACTTGTGTGGCTCGGACCAGGGTCTGTTACCCAGAATCCTTTGCAAACCTCACAATTTGGCTAAAAAACACATGTTCCTCACATTTCTGTGGCAGAAAGTTCTGGAATCTGAGAGGAGCCACAAATTTCCTTCCACCCATCGTTCCCCCAAGTCTCCCGATAAAAATGATACCTCACTTGTGTGGGTAGGCCTAGTGCCCGCGACAGGAAACGCCCCAAAGCGCAACGTGGACACATCCACATTTTTGAAAGAAAACAGAGGTGTTTTTTGCAAAGTGCCTACCTGTAGATTTTGGCCTTTAGCTCAGCTGGCACCTAGGGAAACCTACCAAACCTGTGCATTTCTGAAAACTAGAGACCTAGGGGAATCCAAGATGGGGTGACTTGTGTGGCTCGGACCAGGTTCTGTTACCCAGAATCCTTTTCAAACCTCAAAATTTGGCTTAAAAAACACATGTTCCTCACATTTCTGTGGCAGAAAGTTCTGGAATCTGAGAGTAGCCAGAAATTTCCTTCCACCCAGCGTTCCCCCAAGTCTCCCGATAAAAATTATACCTCACTTGTGTGGGTAGGCCTAGCGCCCGCGACAGGAAACGCCCCAAAGCGGAACGAGGACACATCCAATTTTTTGAGAGAAAACAGAGGTGTTTTTTGCAAAGTGCCTACCTGTAGATTTTGGCCTCTAGCTCAGCCGGCACCTAGGGAAACCTACCAAACCTGTGCATTTCTGAAAAGTAGAGACCTTGGGGAATCCAAGATGGGGTGACTTGTGTGGCTTGGACCAGGTTCTGTTACCCAGAATCCTTTGCAAACCTCAAATTTTGGCTAAAAAAACACATGTTCCTCACATTTCTGTGGCAGAAAGTTCTGGAATCTGAGAGGAGCCACAAATTTCCTTCCACCCAGCGTTCCCCTAAGTCTCCCGATAAAAATGATACCTCACTTGTGTGGGTAGGCCTAGCGCCCGCGACAGGAAACGCCCAAAAGCGCAACGAGGACACATACAATTATTTGGAAAGAAAACAGAGGTGTTTTTTGCAAAGTGCCTACCTGTAGATTTTGGCCTCTAGCTCAGCCGGCACCTATGGAAACCTACCAAACCTGTGCATTTCTGAAAACTAGAGACCTAGGGGAATCCAAGATGGGGTGACTTGTGTGGCTCGGACCAGGTTCTGTTACCCAGAATCCTTTGCAAGCCTCATAATTTGGCTAAAAAAACACAAGTTCCTCACATTTCTGTGGCAGAAAGTTCTGGAATCTGAGAGGAGCCACAAATTTCCTTCCACCCAGCGTTCCCCCAAGTCTCCCGATAAAAATGATACCTCACTTGTGTGGGTAGGCCTAGCGCCCGCGACAGGAAACGCCCCAAAGCGCAACGTGGACACATCCAAATTTTTGAAAGAAAACAGAGTTGTTTTTTGCAAAGTGCCTACCTGTAGATTTTGGCCTCTAGCTCTGCCGGCACCTAGGGAAACCTACCAAACCTGTGCATTTCTGAAAACTAGAGACCTAGGGGAATCCAAGATGGGGTAACTTGTGTGGCTCGGACCAGGTTCTGTTACCCGGAATCCTTTGCAAGCCTCAAAATTTGGCTAAAAAAACACATGTTCCTCACATTTCTGTGACAGAAAGTTCTGGAATCTCAGAGGAGCCACAAATTTCCTTCCACCCAGCGTTCCCCCAAGTCTCACCGATAAAAATTATACCTCACTTGTGTGGGCAGGCCTAGCGCCCGTGACAGGAAACGTCCCAAAGCGCAACGTGGACGCATCCGATTTTTTGAAAGAAAACAGAGGTGTTTTTTGCAAAGTGCCTACCTGTAGATTTTGGCCTCTAGCTCAGCCGGCACCTAGGGAAACCTACCAAACCTGTGCATTTCTGAAAACTAGAGACCTAGGGGAATCCAAGATGGGGTGACTTGTGTGGCTTGGACCAGGTTCTGTTACCCAGAATCCTTTACAAACCTCAAAATTTGGCTAAAAAAACACATGTTCCTCACATTTCTGTGGCAGAAAGTTCTGGAATCTGAGAGGAGCCACAAATTTCCTTCCACTCAGCGTTCCCCCAAGTCTCCCGATAAAAATTATACCTCACTTGTGTGGGTAGGCCTAGCGCCCGCGACAGGAAACGCCCCAAAGCGGAACGAGGACACATCCAATTTTTTGAGAGAAAACAGAGGTGTTTTTTGCAAAGTGCCTACCTGTAGATTTTGGCCTCTAGCTCAGCCGGCACCTAGGGAAACCTACCAAACCTGTGCATTTCTGAAAAGTAGAGACCTTGGGGAATCCAAGATGGGGTGACTTGTGTGGCTTGGACCAGGTTCTGTTACCCAGAATCCTTTGCAAACCTCAAATTTTGGCTAAAAAAACACATGTTCCTCACATTTCTGTGGCAGAAAGTTCTGGAATCTGAGAGGAGCCACAAATTTCCTTCCACCCAGCGTTCCCCTAAGTCTCCCGATAAAAATGATACCTCACTTGTGTGGGTAGGCCTAGCGCCCGCGACAGGAAACGCCCAAAAGCGCAACGAGGACACATACAATTATTTGGAAAGAAAACAGAGGTGTTTTTTGCAAAGTGCCTACCTGTAGATTTTGGCCTCTAGCTCAGCCGGCACCTATGGAAACCTACCAAACCTGTGCATTTCTGAAAACTAGAGACCTAGGGGAATCCAAGATGGGGTGACTTGTGTGGCTCGGACCAGGTTCTGTTACCCAGAATCCTTTGCAAGCCTCAAAATTTGGCTAAAAATACACATGTTCCTCACATTTCTGTGGCAGAAAGTTCTGGAATCTGAGAGTAGCCAGAAATTTCCATCCACCCAGCGTTCCCCCAAGTCTCCCGATAAAAATTATACCTCACTTGTGTGGGTAGGCCTAGTGCCCGCGACAGGAAACGCCCCAAAGCGCAACGTGGACACATCCACATTTTTGAAAGAAAACAGAGGTGTTTTTTGCAAAGTGCCTACCTGTAGATTTTGGCCTTTAGCTCAGCTGGCACCTAGGGAAACCTACCAAACCTGTGCATTACTGAAATCTAGAGACCTAGGGGAATCCAAGATGGGGTGACTTGTGTGGCTCGGACTAGGTTCTGTTACCCAGAATCCTTTGCAAGCCTCAAAATTTGGCTAAAAAAACACATGTTCCTCACATTTCTGTGGCAGAAAGTTCTGGAATCTGAGAGGAGCCACAAATTTCCTTCCACCCAGCATTCCCCCAAGTCTCCCGATAAAAATGATACCTCACTTGTGTGGGTTCTTCCTAGCGCCCACGACAGGAAACACCCCAAAGCGCAACGTGGACACATCCAAATTTTTGAAAGAAAACAGAGTTGTTTTTTGCAAAGTGCCTACCTGTAGATTTTGGCCTCTAGCTCTGCCGGCACCTAGGGAAACCTACCAAACCTGTGCATTTCTGAAAACAGGAGACCTAGGGGAATCCAAGATGGGGTAACTTGTGTGGCTCGGACCAGGTTCTGTTACCCGGAATCCTTTGCAAGCCTCAAAATTTGGCTAAAAAAACACATGTTCCTCACATTTCTGTGGCAGAAAGTTCTGGAATCTGAGAGTAGCCACAAATTTCCTTCCACCCAGCGTTCCCCCAAGTCTCCCGATAAAAATTATACCTCACTTGTGTGGGTAGGCCTAGTGCCCGCGACAGGAAACGCCCCAAAGCGCAACGTGGACACATCCAAATTTTTGAAAGAAAACAGAGGTGTTTTTTGCAAAGTGCCTACCTGTAGATTTTGGCCTTTAGCTCAGCCGGCACCTAGGGAAACCTACCAAATCTGTGCATTTCTGAAAACTAGAGACCTAGGGGAATCCAAGATGGGGTGACTTGTGTGGCTCGGACCAGGTTCTGTTACCCAGAATCCTTTGCAAGCTTCAAAATATGGCTAAAAAAACAAATGTTCCCCACATTTCTGTGGCAGAAAGTTCTGGAATCTGAGAGGAGCCACAAATTTCCTTCCACCCAGCGTTCCCCCAAGTCTCCCGATAAAAATTATACCTCACTTGTGTGGGTAGGCCTAGCACCCGCGACAGGAAACGCCCCAAAGCGCAACGTGGACACATCCAAATTTTTGAAAGAAAACAGAGTTGTTTTTTGCAAAATGCTTACCTGTAGATTTTGGCCTCTAGCTCTGCCGGCACCTAGGGAAACCTACCAAACCTGTGCATTTCTGAAAACTAGAGACCTAGGGGAATCCTAGATGGGGTGATTTGTGTGGCTCGGACCAGGTTCTGTCACCCAGAATCCTTTGCAAACCTCACAATTTGGCTAAAAAACACATGTTCCTCACATTTCTGTGGCAGAAAGTTCTGGAATCTGAGAGTAGCCACAAATTTCCTTCCACCCAGCGTTCCCCCAAGTCTCCCGATAAAAATGATACCTCACTTGTGTGGGTAGGCCTAGCGCCCGTGACAGGAAACGTCCCAAAGCGCAAAGTGGACGCATCCAATTTTTTGAAAGAAAACAGAGGTGTTTTTTGCAAAGTGCCTACCTGTAGATTTTGGCCTCTAGCTCAGCCGGCACCTAGGGAAACCTACCAAACTTGTGCATTTCTGAAAACTAGAGACCTAGGGGAATCCAAGATGGGGTGACTTGTGTGGCTTGGACCAGGTTCTGTTACCCAGAATCCTTTGCAAACCTCAAAATTTGGCTAAAAAAACACATGTTCCTCATATTTCTGTGGCAGAAAGTTCTGGAATCTGAGGGGAGCCACAAATTTCCTTCCACCCAGCGTTCCCCCAAGTCTCCCGATAAAAATGATACCTCACTCGTGTGGGTAGGCCTAGCACCCGCGACAGGAAACGCCCCAAAGCGCAACGTGGACACATCCAAATTTTTTAAAGAAAACAGACTTGTTTTTTGCAAAGTGCCTACCTGTAGATTTTGGCCTCTAGCTCTGCCAGCACCTAGGGAAACCTACCAAACCTGTGCATTTCTGAAAACTAGAGACCTAGGGGAATCCAAGATGGGGTGATTTGTGTGGCTCGGACCAGGTTCTGTCACCCAGAATCCTTTGCAAACCTCACAATTTGGCTAAAAAACACATGTTCCTCACATTTCTGTGGCAGAAAGTTCTGGAATCTGAGAGGAGCCACAAATTTCCTTCCACCCAGCGTTCCCCCAAGTCTCCCGATAAAAATGATACCTCACTTGTGTGGGTAGGCCTAGCGCCGGTGACAGGAAACGTCCCAAAGCGCAAAGTGGACGCATCCAAATTTTTGAAAGAAAACAGAGTTGTTTTTTGCAAAGTGCCTACCTGTAGATTTTGGCCTCTAGCTCTGCCGGCACCTAGGGAAACCTACCAAACCTGTGCATTTCTGAAAACTAGAGACCTAGGGGAATCCAAGATGGGGTGACTTGTGTGGCTCGGACCAGGGTCTGTTACCCAGAATCCTTTGCAAACCTCACAATTTGGCTAAAAAACACATGTTCCTCACATTTCTGTGGCAGAAAGTTCTGGAATCTGAGAGGAGCCACAAATTTCCTTCCACCCATCGTTCCCCCAAGTCTCCCGATAAAAATGATACCTCACTTGTGTGGGTAGGCCTAGCGCCCGTGACAGGAAACGTCCCAAAGAGCAACGTGGACGCATCCAATTTTTTGAAAGAAAACAGAGGTGTTTTTTGCAAAGTGCCTACCTGTAGGTTTTGGCCTCTAGCTCTGCCGACACCTAGGGAAACCTACCAAACCTGTGCATTTCTGAAAACTAGAGACCTAGGGGAATCCAAGATGGGGTGACTTGTGTGGCTCGGACCAGGGTCTGTTACCCAGAATCCTTTGCAAACCTCACAATTTGGCTAAAAAACACATGTTCCTCACATTTCTGTGGCAGAAAGTTCTGGAATCTGAGAGGAGCCACAAATTTCCTTCCACCCATCGTTCCCCCAAGTCTCCCGATAAAAATGATACCTCACTTGTGTGGGTAGGCCTAGTGCCCGCGACAGGAAACGCCCCAAAGCGCAACGTGGACACATCCACATTTTTGAAAGAAAACAGAGGTGTTTTTTGCAAAGTGCCTACCTGTAGATTTTGGCCTTTAGCTCAGCTGGCACCTAGGGAAACCTACCAAACCTGTGCATTTCTGAAAACTAGAGACCTAGGGGAATCCAAGATGGGGTGACTTGTGTGGCTCGGACCAGGTTCTGTTACCCAGAATCCTTTTCAAACCTCAAAATTTGGCTTAAAAAACACATGTTCCTCACATTTCTGTGGCAGAAAGTTCTGGAATCTGAGAGTAGCCAGAAATTTCCTTCCACCCAGCGTTCCCCCAAGTCTCCCGATAAAAATTATACCTCACTTGTGTGGGTAGGCCTAGCGCCCGCGACAGGAAACGCCCCAAAGCGGAACGAGGACACATCCAATTTTTTGAGAGAAAACAGAGGTGTTTTTTGCAAAGTGCCTACCTGTAGATTTTGGCCTCTAGCTCAGCCGGCACCTAGGGAAACCTACCAAACCTGTGCATTTCTGAAAAGTAGAGACCTTGGGGAATCCAAGATGGGGTGACTTGTGTGGCTTGGACCAGGTTCTGTTACCCAGAATCCTTTGCAAACCTCAAATTTTGGCTAAAAAAACACATGTTCCTCACATTTCTGTGGCAGAAAGTTCTGGAATCTGAGAGGAGCCACAAATTTCCTTCCACCCAGCGTTCCCCTAAGTCTCCCGATAAAAATGATACCTCACTTGTGTGGGTAGGCCTAGCGCCCGCGACAGGAAACGCCCAAAAGCGCAACGAGGACACATACAATTATTTGGAAAGAAAACAGAGGTGTTTTTTGCAAAGTGCCTACCTGTAGATTTTGGCCTCTAGCTCAGCCGGCACCTATGGAAACCTACCAAACCTGTGCATTTCTGAAAACTAGAGACCTAGGGGAATCCAAGATGGGGTGACTTGTGTGGCTCGGACCAGGTTCTGTTACCCAGAATCCTTTGCAAGCCTCATAATTTGGCTAAAAAAACACAAGTTCCTCACATTTCTGTGGCAGAAAGTTCTGGAATCTGAGAGGAGCCACAAATTTCCTTCCACCCAGCGTTCCCCCAAGTCTCCCGATAAAAATGATACCTCACTTGTGTGGGTAGGCCTAGCGCCCGCGACAGGAAACGCCCCAAAGCGCAACGTGGACACATCCAAATTTTTGAAAGAAAACAGAGTTGTTTTTTGCAAAGTGCCTACCTGTAGATTTTGGCCTCTAGCTCTGCCGGCACCTAGGGAAACCTACCAAACCTGTGCATTTCTGAAAACTAGAGACCTAGGGGAATCCAAGATGGGGTAACTTGTGTGGCTCGGACCAGGTTCTGTTACCCGGAATCCTTTGCAAGCCTCAAAATTTGGCTAAAAAAACACATGTTCCTCACATTTCTGTGACAGAAAGTTCTGGAATCTCAGAGGAGCCACAAATTTCCTTCCACCCAGCGTTCCCCCAAGTCTCACCGATAAAAATTATACCTCACTTGTGTGGGCAGGCCTAGCGCCCGTGACAGGAAACGTCCCAAAGCGCAACGTGGACGCATCCGATTTTTTGAAAGAAAACAGAGGTGTTTTTTGCAAAGTGCCTACCTGTAGATTTTGGCCTCTAGCTCAGCCGGCACCTAGGGAAACCTACCAAACCTGTGCATTTCTGAAAACTAGAGACCTAGGGGAATCCAAGATGGGGTGACTTGTGTGGCTTGGACCAGGTTCTGTTACCCAGAATCCTTTACAAACCTCAAAATTTGGCTAAAAAAACACATGTTCCTCACATTTCTGTGGCAGAAAGTTCTGGAATCTGAGAGGAGCCACAAATTTCCTTCCACTCAGCGTTCCCCCAAGTCTCCCGATAAAAATTATACCTCACTTGTGTGGGTAGGCCTAGCGCCCGCGACAGGAAACGCCCCAAAGCGGAACGAGGACACATCCAATTTTTTTAGAGAAAACAGAGGTGTTTTTTGCAAAGTGCCTACCTGTAGATTTTGGCCTCTAGCTCAGCCGGCACCTAGGGAAACCTACCAAACCTGTGCATTTCTGAAAAGTAGAGACCTTGGGGAATCCAAGATGGGGTGACTTGTGTGGCTTGGACCAGGTTCTGTTACCCAGAATCCTTTGCAAACCTCAAATTTTGGCTAAAAAAACACATGTTCCTCACATTTCTGTGGCAGAAAGTTCTGGAATCTGAGAGGAGCCACAAATTTCCTTCCACCCAGCGTTCCCCTAAGTCTCCCGATAAAAATGATACCTCACTTGTGTGGGTAGGCCTAGCGCCCGCGACAGGAAACGCCCAAAAGCGCAACGAGGACACATACAATTATTTGGAAAGAAAACAGAGGTGTTTTTTGCAAAGTGCCTACCTGTAGATTTTGGCCTCTAGCTCAGCCGGCACCTATGGAAACCTACCAAACCTGTGCATTTCTGAAAACTAGAGACCTAGGGGAATCCAAGATGGGGTGACTTGTGTGGCTCGGACCAGGTTCTGTTACCCAGAATCCTTTGCAAGCCTCAAAATTTGGCTAAAAATACACATGTTCCTCACATTTCTGTGGCAGAAAGTTCTGGAATCTGAGAGTAGCCAGAAATTTCCATCCACCCAGCGTTCCCCCAAGTCTCCCGATAAAAATTATACCTCACTTGTGTGGGTAGGCCTAGTGCCCGCGACAGGAAACGCCCCAAAGCGCAACGTGGACACATCCACATTTTTGAAAGGAAACAGAGGTGTTTTTTGCAAAGTGCCTACCTGTAGATTTTGGCCTTTAGCTCAGCTGGCACCTAGGGAAACCTACCAAACCTGTGCATTACTGAAATCTAGAGACCTAGGGGAATCCAAGATGGGGTGACTTGTGTGGCTCGGACCAGGTTCTGTTACCCAGAATCCTTTGCAAGCCTCAAAATTTGGCTAAAAAAACACATGTTCCTCACATTTCTGTGGCAGAAAGTTCTGGAATCTGAGAGGAGCCACAAATTTCCTTCCACCCAGCATTCCCCCAAGTCTCCCGATAAAAATGATACCTCACTTGTGTGGGTTCTTCCTAGCGCCCACGACAGGAAACACCCCAAAGCGCAACGTGGACACATCCAAATTTTTGAAAGAAAACAGAGTTGTTTTTTGCAAAGTGCCTACCTGTAGATTTTGGCCTCTAGCTCTGCCGGCACCTAGGGAAACCTACCAAACCTGTGCATTTCTGAAAACAGGAGACCTAGGGGAATCCAAGATGGGGTAACTTGTGTGGCTCGGACCAGGTTCTGTTACCCGGAATCCTTTGCAAGCCTCAAAATTTGGCTAAAAAAACACATGTTCCTCACATTTCTGTGGCAGAAAGTTCTGGAATCTGAGAGAAGCCACAAATTTCCTTCCACCCAGCGTTCCCCCAAGTCTCCCGATAAAAATTATACCTCACTTGTGTGGGTAGGCCTAGTGCCCGCGACAGGAAACGCCCCAAAGCGCAACGTGGACACATCCAAATTTTTGAAAGAAAACAGAGGTGTTTTTTGCAAAGTGCCTACCTGTAGATTTTGGCCTTTAGCTCAGCCGGCACCTAGGGAAACCTACCAAATCTGTGCATTTCTGAAAACTAGAGACCTAGGGGAATCCAAGATGGGGTGACTTGTGTGGCTCGGACCAGGTTCTGTTACCCAGAATCCTTTGCAAGCTTCAAAATATGGCTAAAAAAACAAATGTTCCCCACATTTCTGTGGCAGAAAGTTCTGGAATCTGAGAGGAGCCACAAATTTCCTTCCACCCAGCGTTCCCCCAAGTCTCCCGATAAAAATTATACCTCACTTGTGTGGGTAGGCCTAGCACCCGCGACAGGAAACGCCCCAAAGCGCAACGTGGACACATCCAAATTTTTGAAAGAAAACAGAGTTGTTTTTTGCAAAATGCTTACCTGTAGATTTTGGCCTCTAGCTCTGCCGGCACCTAGGGAAACCTACCAAACCTGTGCATTTCTGAAAACTAGAGACCTAGGGGAATCCTAGATGGGGTGATTTGTGTGGCTCGGACCAGGTTCTGTCACCCAGAATCCTTTGCAAACCTCACAATTTGGCTAAAAAACACATGTTCCTCACATTTCTGTGGCAGAAAGTTCTGGAATCTGAGAGTAGCCACAAATTTCCTTCCACCCAGCGTTCCCCCAAGTCTCCCGATAAAAATGATACCTCACTTGTGTGGGTAGGCCTAGCGCCCGTGACAGGAAACGTCCCAAAGCGCAAAGTGGACGCATCCAATTTTTTGAAAGAAAACAGAGGTGTTTTTTGCAAAGTGCCTACCTGTAGATTTTGGCCTCTAGCTCAGCCGGCACCTAGGGAAACCTACCAAACTTGTGCATTTCTGAAAACTAGAGACCTAGGGGAATCCAAGATGGGGTGACTTGTGTGGCTTGGACCAGGTTCTGTTACCCAGAATCCTTTGCAAACCTCAAAATTTGGCTAAAAAAACACATGTTCCTCATATTTCTGTGGCAGAAAGTTCTGGAATCTGAGGGGAGCCACAAATTTCCTTCCACCCAGCGTTCCCCCAAGTCTCCCGATAAAAATGATACCTCACTCGTGTGGGTAGGCCTAGCACCCGCGACAGGAAACGCCCCAAAGCGCAACGTGGACACATCCAAATTTTTTAAAGAAAACAGACTTGTTTTTTGCAAAGTGCCTACCTGTAGATTTTGGCCTCTAGCTCTGCCAGCACCTAGGGAAACCTACCAAACCTGTGCATTTCTGAAAACTAGAGACCTAGGGGAATCCAAGATGGGGTGATTTGTGTGGCTCGGACCAGGTTCTGTCACCCAGAATCCTTTGCAAACCTCACAATTTGGCTAAAAAACACATGTTCCTCACATTTCTGTGGCAGAAAGTTCTGGAATCTGAGAGGAGCCACAAATTTCCTTCCACCCAGCGTTCCCCCAAGTCTCCCGATAAAAATGATACCTCACTTGTGTGGGTAGGCCTAGCGCCGGTGACAGGAAACGTCCCAAAGCGCAAAGTGGACGCATCCAAATTTTTGAAAGAAAACAGAGTTGTTTTTTGCAAAGTGCCTACCTGTAGATTTTGGCCTCTAGCTCTGCCGGCACCTAGGGAAACCTACCAAACCTGTGCATTTCTGAAAACTAGAGACCTAGGGGAATCCAAGATGGGGTGACTTGTGTGGCTCGGACCAGGGTCTGTTACCCAGAATCCTTTGCAAACCTCACAATTTGGCTAAAAAACACATGTTCCTCACATTTCTGTGGCAGAAAGTTCTGGAATCTGAGAGGAGCCACAAATTTCCTTCCACCCATCGTTCCCCCAAGTCTCCCGATAAAAATGATACCTCACTTGTGTGGGTAGGCCTAGCGCCCGTGACAGGAAACGTCCCAAAGAGCAACGTGGACGCATCCAATTTTTTGAAAGAAAACAGAGGTGTTTTTTGCAAAGTGCCTACCTGTAGGTTTTGGCCTCTAGCTCTGCCGACACCTAGGGAAACCTACCAAACCTGTGCATTTCTGAAAACTAGAGACCTAGGGGAATCCAAGATGGGGTGATTTGTGTGGCTCGGACGAGGTTCTGTCACTCAGAATCCTTTGCAAACCTCACAATTTGGCTAAAAATCACATGTTCCTCACATTTCTGTGGCAGAAAGTTCTGGAATCTGAGAGGAGCCACAAATTTCCTTCCACCCAGCGTTCCCCTAAGTCTCCCGATAAAAATGATACCTCACTTGTGTGGGTAGGCCTAGCGCCCGTGACAGGAAACGTCCCAAAGCGCAAAGTGGACGCATCCAATTTTTTGAAAGAAAACAGAGGTGTTTTTTGCAAAGTGCCTACCTGTAGATTTTGGCCTCTAACTCAGCCGGCACCTAGGGCAACCTACCAAACCTGTGCATTTCTGAAAACTAGAGACCTAGGGGAATCCAAGATGGGGTGACTTGTGTGGCTTGGACCAGGTTCTGTTACCCAGAATCCTTTGCAAACCTCAAAATTTCACTAAAAAAACACATGTTCCTCACATTTCTGTGGCAGAAAGTTCTGGAATCTGAGAGGAGCCACAAATTTCCTTCCACCCAGCGTTCCCCCAAGTCTCTCGATAAAAATGATACCTCACTTGTGTGGGTAGGCCTAGCGCCCGCGACAGGAAACGCCCCACAGCGCAACGTGGACACATCCAATTTTATGAAAGAAAACAGAGGTGTATTTTGCAAAGTGCCTACCTGTAGATTTGGGCCTCTAGCTCAGCCGGCACCTAGGGAAACCTACCAAACCTGTGCATTTCTGAAAACTAGAGACCTAGGGGAATCCAAGATGGGGTGACTTGTGTGGCTCGGACCAGGTTCTGTTACCCAGAATCCTTTGCAAACCTCAAAATTTGGATAAAAAAACACATGTTCCTCACATTTCTGTGGCAGAAAGTTCTGGAATCTGAGAGGAGCCACAAATTTCCTTCCACCCAGCGTTCCCCCAAGTCTCCCGATAAAAATGATACCTCACTTGTGTGGGTAGGCCTAGCACCCGCGACAGGAAACGCCCCAAAGCACAACGTGGACACATCCAAATTTTTGAAAGAAAACAGAGTTGTTTTTTGCAAAGTGCCTACCTGTAGATTTTGGCCTCTAGCTCCGCCGGCACCTAGGGAAACCTACCAAACCTGTGCAATTCTGAAAACTAGAGACCTAGGGGAATCCAAGATGGGGTGATTTGTGTGGCTCGGACCAGGTTCTGTCACCCAGAATCCTTTGCAAACCTCACAATTTGGCTAAAAAACACATGTTCCTCACATTTCTGTGGCAGAAAGTTCTGGAATCTGAGAGGAGCC